>NC_081350.1:65950182-65992886 GCF_029784015.1 Lycium ferocissimum | reverse complement strand
AGGAGCAATTAGGGCGAATTTCTAAGCTAGGGCAAGAACATTCTTGAGAGGTAAGTCTCAACCATCCCCTCTTTCACAACGCTTTCATCTCTAAGATTATCATCATTTTAATGGGTCTACAATGGTGAATTGGAAATAGTAACTCTAGAACTTACTAAACCTTTAATAGTTGGTGGGTTATGAGTACTATTGTATGTTTATCATTTAAAGGCTTGGGTTATTACTTTCTAATCAAGAATTGAACCGTTAGAGACATGAACTAAGTAAATTGAGACTTAGGGTTTCATAAAGATGGTAGCTTGACCATAGAAACTGCTTGTAAGTGATAATTTGATTGACTAACCTTATAAACTGATAGTTGGTGGTTGCTAAGGCCAATGTTCGGATGATTTACACCTAGTAACCATTCACCCATTAGAAGGGGTAACTGGAAGGGTGTTCATTGAATTGATATTGTTGACTAAAGTGATTGTGACTTATTCAGCATCTTAATTGCTAGAATTTGAGCGTTCCGAGGCATTACGAAAGGGGAAGGCTATAGCGGAACAATTTGCATTGTTCCAGCTCTGTAGTTGAGGTAGGTTATGGTCTACTTGATTTATACTTTGGTTAGTTGAATGTATGTGTTATGAGATTGATAAGTGAAAGCATGTCTAGCCTTCGGGCATAATGTGTGGTTGGAATTTCTATATGCTATTGATTAAGTGACAATGTGGGCTTATTGCCATTGTTCGATGTGTTGTGATCTACATTTTAATGACAATTGTGGTGAGAAGTTAATATGATCTTCTTGATGAAATGGAGATACAAATTTATAATCGATTATTGAAAGTGATGTGACATTAAATATGTATAGATATGAAAAGGCACATCTGACCGGGGGTGAGGATGTGACCTATATGTATGAACATGCACATTTGACCGGGGATGAGGATGTGGCCTAGTTGTGAGCTCGTGGTCCAAGTTTCATTCCGGAACGAGTGGTACATGGACACCATGGGTCCCCTGCAGGTCATGGCTATTGGGCAATGACACCAATTAACATGTATGTGCATAAATGATCAGTGGCTGAGTAAGTGAGAGTGTTGTTGGGAGGTTTATTCCATTGTTGTTCCCGTTGACTTGATTATTAGTATCATTGCTGGACTTGGTTTGTTGATATCTTTGGTTGACTTGTTGTGGGCTATTTGATTTTGTGGTGTTGACATGTCTGCTTATTTTATTGATTTTGTGATTCATGCATGATACTAATCTTAGTCAGCCTATGATATCTACCGATACATAGTGTTTGTACTGATACTACATTGCTGCATTCTTTTGAGTGCAGATTGTGATCCAGAGACTGCTACTCGACCTCACATTTAGCGTTGAGGCCATTTGCTGACAGGTTGAGGGTGAGCTTCTATCCTTGCCAGGCCACCTAAAGATCTTCTTTATCTAATGTCTATTTCAATTTCAGACATTGATGGTTATTTATTTCAGACAATATACATTCCTCAGACATGTTTTGGATTAGAGTCCTTGTACGGTGACTTTTGAATTTTGGGATTGTAATAGTTAGGACTTCCACATTTATGATTATTGCTTATGGCATGACTACTTGATTAATCTTGTGTTTAAATTGTTATGAACTGATTGAATTGGTTAATAAAAATGCACTTGAATGAGTAGATGGTTAGGCGTATTGGTTCGCCCCCTAGGAGTTACTGTGGGTGCCAGTCATGGCGGGTTGGGTCGTGACAACGAGGTTCAATATTACACTATGCCACTGAATCAAACGTCACAAGTCTTCGTTCACATTCAGATTTCTTCTGGCCTACGACTTTGGAGTCGTTCATTATGAGTACGAACAAACGGTTCATTTTCGAAGAGGACTTGTTAAGGAGACATTCGAACTCAAACCAGATTCTGTGGTGCCGAAGTTAACTGCCCTTACAGCTCACTAGGGTCACGCTTCAACTAAGAACAACTCGAGTTGCATTAAGACGGTTCATTACTCGCGATTGGCTGGGTTGGGACTTTCGCTACCGCGGATGTGGGTCTGCCGGCGCGACTAACTATTCGCTATGGAGGATTTTAAAGGAAAAGGGAGGTTTTCTATGGCGGCACACTTCGTTTCCACAGCGCACCCGCTGGCGCTGCCAAACTCCTGCTGGAGCGGGCATCGGGTTTTCCAGATTTTAAAGGTGATCCTTCACCTTTCCCATTCTCACTTTACTTTCGCTTACCCAAAAATTTCTCCCATTCCCTCCATAATTAACTCTTCTACTCTCCTCACTATTCACATAAACCTCTTCCACCTTCACCCAAGTCCACCCACTTCCAAACACACAAAAATTAGACATTCGGAAGGGCAAAAATATTGGCAAGGAGGGTTTCTCAACTCAAGGTGCAATCTTCTCAAGTCCTCAATTCAAGTACGTAATTGTTTATAATCATGCTAGAATATGCTTAATACTGCTACGCTGAACTAGAAATGCTCAAATCTCGTTTAAGTAGAAATTGGATTTTTGGGGGTTGCGTTCTCCGGTTGGTGGGAGGGTAGAATCCAAAATTCGCAACTTGTTTAACGTCAAAATAGTTCCATCACTGCGTAATGCTTTAGATTTGACTAATTTTAGGGCGATAAGCATAAAAATAAAGGCTGGGGTTTTTTTCTTGTTTTTTTTTTGGGGTTTGATTTCTCGAGAGATTTGGGGTTATTTGTTGCTAGAAATCACTCTTCGAAGGGTTTAGGAGACTTGCATGCTTGAATATTCGTCGATCTGAGATTAATACATCGGGTTGAGCCAAAAAAATTTGAGAAAGATTTTGAAAAATGTGGGTCTGCTTTGCTTGGGGATGACGAGTGCCTACAGCGGTAAGGGACCGCTGGCGTGACTTCGTCATGGTGTACACAGTGCGTCGGTGAGGAGCAGGGAAAAAAAGGCTTATTCCGCGGATGCCGGGACTCGTCTGCTATGGCGAGTCTCGTCCACCCTGGCGGACAACTCCACCACCGCAGCCTCATTGCAGCGATGCTCTTACCGCTGCAGCGGAGGCTGCACAGAGTTTGAATTTAGGCAGAATCTTGCGCTGTTGTATACGGGGTCATTTTTGCTATGTTCTTTCGTTCACAAAACATCAGATTACTTATTGGTCGAGGTACAATTATTGATAAGGACTTTGTTTCTTATTGTAGGTACACCTAACTCGACCATGGCTCAAAACGTGATCATTCTGGACAGTGTTCACTTCTCGGTCCCCGAGAGTCATAAGCGATACTTGAAATACATGTCTAAAGGGTCGTTACCAGAGTGGGGTTCTTTGATATGAAGAAGGTAGAGTAATGTGCCCCGGAGTTCTATAATCGGTTGCGCACAATCAAGTGGGGCCAACTCGTTGAGGATCCCGGTAAAGCCAATGAGAATTGGGTAAGGGAATTCTATGCCCTGCTAAAAACAGTGGATTGGTCTTCCCCGGATCCGAAAATTCAAATTCGAGGGGTTGCGATAAAGATTGGGCCCGAAGTGATTAATGCCCATTATAGTTTGGATGATCATCCGGTGAGCGAGATGGAGGCGAAGGATTATGAGGGCAACGGGGCTTGGTTGGTCTCAAAACTTGTGGCGGAGGAGGATAGGGGATTGGTGGATTGGGCCAACAAAATGTCCGGGATTAAGAATTACTACTTCACAGCGAAGGCCAGGAGATGGTTGAACATAATTTCTCGTTAGGTGCGCCCCTCGGGCAACACTACTGACTTCACTTGTGTATGGGCCCTCATGATAACTTGTATTTTGGATGATGTTTCGGTGTACGTGGGCCACCACATAGTCCAGGAGTAGAGGGAGTTTGTGCACGAGGCGGGTATGAGCTTGATGTTTCCTTCACTTATCACTGCCCTATGCCGAAAGGCTAATGTCCCACGGAGCTCTGATGATATGTGGGTCAACACAGACGTCGACTTCCACCCGTTGAGGGTCAAGGATCGCGGTTCTCTTATCCAGAGCAAGAAGAGAAAGGTGGTTTCTAGCACCGGGGTCAACATGAGCTGAGAGAATGGAGCTGGGGTCATAGACTCAGGGACCCTTTGAGCTTTTGGGCACCAAAATAGAGGACATGAAGAGGCTGGTTTTTGGGATTGTCATGCCTCCCACAGAAGCCGATCCGTCAGGCACCACGGCTGGTTACTGCACCCGGGAGGAGATGGAGGAGTATATGAGGATGTAGAAAGAGATGAAAAACAAGGTGCACATCCTTCAGGCCGTCTATAGTACTATGGCCAAGGATCATGGTGATCGTCTTCTCAATCTTCAAGAAGCCTAGACAAACATAAAAGGAAGAGCAAGTCCCGAGGCAAGCTGTTGATCAAGGTGTGGAGGTGTTTCAAGGGTCTGTTCCGGAGGATGTACCCGGGTAAGAGGCTGCCGGTTGATGACGAGGATGATCCTGAGCACTACTTCTTCATGAGCGAGACTGAGGATGACGCCCAAGGTGGAGAAGCTAGTAGTTCCTGTGATGAGGCAACAAGCAAGAGGCAGGAGTAGGGTTCTTCCCCCCTTTCTATGGGTTTGCCCTTGTAGGGCCTTTATGTTAAGACAATAGTTTTTCTTTTGGTTCTTGTTTCTTGGATGTGTAGACAATTTAGTTTCCTTGTTTTTCTGTGTTTGTTTTGGTAGTTAGACATTTGGTGACTTTTTCCCTCGTTGGGCTTGATATTTATATGTTGGTTGCGTTTGGAATGCTGTTTTCTTGAGTCTTTCTGAGCTTGGAGAAGTTGGAGAATTTTGGCAGTAAGCTACTGGTTTCTGGGGTTGTTTCTGCTGCTGCGGATGCCTTTTCCGCTATTGCGATAACGCTTTGGCGAGAACTGCTTCGCTGTAGCAAGGTCAGGAAATATCGTGGTGCGCTGTAGCGGCCATGGTCCCACTATAGCGGCATCGCTATCACGAAGAATCATACGCGATGGCGATCGAACTCGCGGGCACGAATGTTACATCTCAGAAATTTGGAGTTGTTACGTTGTGAATAAACTAATGCAAGCTTAAGGTGAACATGAAGTCCTTATGAAGTTAAGGAGGGTATTTGATAGCTTTAAAGTGAGCACTACAAGATTTTGAAGTCACATGAATCGGTGGAACTAAGTTCGCTGAGGGAAGTGAATGTAAGTTGCGATTGGGAAGGTTTCATATAATTGAGTTAATAATTATTTAGTAATGTTTTGAGAAAAAGATATAGGGCTCCTTAGATGGTTAATGAAGTGTTATATAAGTGCCAAGAAGGTTCCACAAGGATTGGAAGTCAAACGAATCAACGAGAGAAAGTTCGGAAAAAAATGGGTTATACGACCACTTATATGGTCCGTATAATTTTATACGGTCCATATAATTTTATACATTCCGTATAACTTTATACGGTCTGTATAACATTCCAGAGAAGGTTCAATCCTTTGTGGGATTATACGACCAGTTATACGGACCGTATAAAATTATACAGACCGTATAAGTGGCCGTATAATCGGGTCCGGTCATTTTTTTTTCCTTTTTATATATAGATGACCCTTTTCTAATTTTTCATTTCCCACATTTTCCCCAAGTCTTGAAGGCTCTAGAACATTCCCCTTACCATATTAACACAAACCCAAGAGAAATCAAAGATTATATAGCAAGAACCAAGAGAATCAAGTGTGGAGAGACTCTCTAGGGTTTGTAGAATTCAAGATTTCCTTTGGTGTTGAAGTTGGAGTTTCATTCAAGTGAGATTCATTAATCCAAAGTTCATCCCTGACATAAAAGGTGAGTTTTACATCTATTTCATGTTATTAAGAGTATTTAGTTGTTGAATAACTTGGATGAGGGAAGAAAGTAGAAGATGAAGCTCACATATGGAGTTAATGATATTTTTGAGTAGTAATTAACTTGAGTCATGATTCTTAGTATGTTATGAGTATAATCTTGTTGTGGGTGGCACTAATGATGTTAAGGAAGTATTGTATGTAAGTGAATATGTTGTTGTGTTATAGCTATGGTTATGAAGGACCTTGAAAAGGAGTTTGAGGATTGAACAATGCTTAATTTGAAAGAAACCTCTTGATTATGATATTATGGATGTTGCTATTGATGTTTGGGAGTTGTTTATTAGATGGAGAAAGTTGATGAAACAAAGGAAATGCTGCCCAAATTCCGCTCGCTCTTAGTTGCCTTAGTTTAAACTTAAGCATGTTTTCAATGACCTAACCTTAGTATGAATTGTCTTAAAAGAAGAGTCGCGAGCTTGGGAGGAGAATGTTTAGTCATTAAGGAGACATAAAGGTATGTTAAAGCTAGTCCCCTTCTTTCAAACGCATGATTCCTATGTTGTAATTCTATCCATATTTTCCATAACCTTCTTACTTCCAAAAGTTAGAAATTCATGATTCTTACAGCTTCATATGATGTTAAAGATGAGATGTTTTCTATAATGATCATGATTTTATTTCTAGAAGTCCCAAAGCTTATGATTGTGATGCCATTATGAGATTATTGAGTTATTTCATGAATCCCTTGATTTTATCCATTATTGTTGATCTTACCTTATGAATTGTTCCTTCGGGGTGAGATATAGGGATGATGATTATTCCATAATATAAATCGGAGGTCACCGACCTTACGTCACTCCGATAGAGTTGTAGCTTTTAATTGGGCTCTCATGTATGCTTATTTTTATGTATGATTACACCGGGCCTAGTTGGCCGGGCAGACACCACTGCGCTGGGCGTAGTGGGCGGCTTATGGATAACACCGTGCCTAGTTGGCCGGGTAGACACCACTAGTGGGCGGCATGAGATGGTTACCCCGAACGCGGGCTAATGATGATGAGCAATATATATATATATATATATATATATATAGATGTTATGATGTTTTAAAGTAAAAGTTAGCATGCATGATATCCGCCTTCGAGAGGCATCGATTCTGATTATCTCTTTATCTCATATTTCTTTATTTCTTTATGATGTTATTATTCATGCCTTACATACTCAGTACATTGTTCGTACTGACGTCCTTTCTTTTGTGGACGCTGCGTTCATGCCGCAGTAGACATGGAGATGGTCCAGATCCTTAAGAGCTTTATCAACGATTACGGGGAGCACTCCACTACTCCGGAGTTGTAGTTTATTGGTATATTCTTTTGTGTTCATATTTGGGGCATGGTGGGGTCCTGTCCCGTCCTTATGATCTTCAGTACTCCAATTAGAGGCTCGTAGACATGTGTGGATAGTAGATATTCCATGACCTTATTAGTGTATATTCTGTATATCACTTTGTAGCCTTACAGGCTTGTTCATATATATGTTTGAAGTGGAATCGAAGGATGCTTCATTACGAGTTTTATTTTTTAGAGAATGGCTTTTATTCATGTTTAGTTATTTGATAATTAGAAAAGTGGTCCACCGAGATAGATTGGAAGAAGTACGATATGTAGTGCTCGGTAGGCTAACTCCGGGTACCCGCCATGGCCCTCTGGTTGGGTCGTGACAAAAGTGGTATCAGAGCAGTTCCGTCCTAGGGTGTGTCTACGAGCCGTGTCCGGTAGAGTCTTGTTTATGGGTGTGAAGCACGCCACACTTATAAATAAGAGGCTGCGGGGCATTTAGGAATAATGACCTTTCTTCTCCTTCGTAGATCGTGCGATAAAGCCATAATGTAAGATTTCTCCTTTTCCTAATTATGCGTTATGATTTCAGCGATGCCTATGAAGAGGAAAGCAACAGCTGCCCAGAAGGGCAAGACAGCGACAGGAAGGTGGACTGAACGGGAGCCACCGATAAATATAGAGGAGGGTGAGTCCCATAATGAGGCTCCATCTCGTACCTCTCACACTCCGCCTATTTTAGAGGAGCATGAAAGAGCCTCAGCTCTAGCTCCAATGCCTCCAGTTCCTCCTCTAGGTGCCTCCATCCAACAGATGACAGAGGTTATTCAATTACTGACCTAGTTACTTGCCGCCCAAGTTCAGCGGAAGGGTGCGGGTCAAGGTGACAGAGCGGTTAGTGCAAGAGCCCGTGATTTTATCAGCTTGAATCCTCTAGAATTTTTTGGGTCAAAGCCGGATGAAGACCCGCAGGGCTTTATAGATGAGATGCTGAGAACGTTGAGGATAATTCATGCTTCTGATACTGAGTCAGTGGAGTTGGCTTCCTATAGACTGCGGGATGTGGCCGTTCTTTGGTACAATAATTGGATATCTTCGAGAGGGAAAAATGCGCCTCCCCCGGTATGGCAGGAGTTCGTAGATGCCTTCATCCGTCATTATTTGCCACCCGAGGTCCGACGGGCCCGAGCTGACAGGTTTTTGAATCTAAGGCAAGGAAATATGAGTGCTCGGGAGTATAGTCTCCGCTTCAATTCATTGGCTAGGTATGCTCCGGCCATGGTAGCCAATATGGGAGACCGGGTGCATCGGTTTGTGAGTGGCTTGGGGCCACATTTGATTAAAGACTGCTTGACAGCTTCACTCTAGGAAGGGATGGATATCTCTCGTATTCAAGCTCATGCTCAGAATTTGGAAGAGCAGCAGCCGCACAGGGGGGAGCGTGATTTTGACAGAGGGCATAGTAAGAGAGCCAGATCTGCAGGTGCTAGCAGTGAGTATAGAGGGGGTCAGAGGCAATAGTATTCCAGGTATTCAGGCCAATCCGCGGCTAGTGCGCCTCCTCGATTTGCGGGTAGAAGATTTGATCGCCCTATTTATTCTGGATCGGGTCAGGGCTCGAGAGTTTCGGGTTCCCAGTTTGGAGGCAATTTTAGTCAGAGGAGACCACTTGTACCACGATGCAGCCAGTGCGGTAGATTACATACGGGTTAGTGTCGCCGAGGCTCAGATGCTTGTTATGCCTGTGGTCAGACTGGGCATATGATGCGTGATTGTCCATCGATGAGTAGTAAAGGTGGGACCCAGCCCACAGGATCAGTAGCCGGCTCTTCTTCGTCTGTGCGCCCTGTGGGGCAAGGCTCACAGGCGCCATCAGGTCGTGGTAGGGGCAGAGGGGGAGCATCCAGTTCAAGTGGCCCTCAGCCCCGTATTTATGCATTGGCCGGGCGACAAGATCTTGAGTCCTCCCCTGATGTTGTCATAGGTATATTATCAGTATTCTCTCATGATGTTTATGCATTGATTGATTCGGGGTCTACTTTGTCGTATATTACTCCTTATATTGCTGATCGTATTGGGGTGAAACCCGAGCCAATTAAACCTTTTGAGGTGTCTACTCCTGTTGGTGACCCGGTAATAGCTAGACAAGTATATAGAAACTGTGTGGTTGTGGTGTGTGATCGTCATACTGTAGCTGATTTGATCGAGCTGAAAATGTTAGATTTCGATGTTATTATGGGCATGGATTAGCTGGCCTCCTGTTATGCTAATGTGGATTGTAGAACGAAAGTGGTTCGATTCCAATTTTCGGGAGAACCAGTGCTTGAATGGAAAGGTAACACAGCATCTCCAAGAGGTAGGTTTATTTCCTACCTCAAAGCGAGGAAGATGATTGCTAAGGGCTATATTTATCATTTAGTCCGGGTTCATGACACCGAAGCAAAACCGCCAACTCTTCAATCCGTTCCGATAGTAAATGAGTTTTCGGATGTATTTCCAGATGAGCTTCCAGGTCTTCCACCGGAACGGGAGATTGATTTTACTATTGATGTGCTATCGGACACCGAACCCATATCTATTCCTCCTTACAGAATTGGCTCTGCGAGAATTGAAAGAGCTAAAGGCACAACTGAAGGATTTGCTCGAGAAGGGATTTATTAGGCCCAGTTCATCGCCATGGGGAGCACCTGTCTTGTTCGTAAGAAAGAAAGATGGTTCCTTGCGAATGTGCATTGACTATAGGCAGTTGAACAAGGTGACAATAAAGAATAAGTATCCGCTTCCGAGAATCGATGATTTATTTGATCAATTGCAGGGTGCTAAGTGGTTTTCAAAGATAGATCTGAGATCGGGATATCACCAAGTGAGAGTTAGAGAAGAAGATATTTCGAAAACGGCTTTCAGGACTAGATATGGTCATTACGAATTTCGGGTAATGTCATTTGGATTGACTAACGCCCCGGCAGTATTCATGAATTTGATGAACAATGTGTTCAGGCCTTTCCTAGATCTATTCATAATTGTGTTCATCGATGACATTCTAGTGTACTCTCGATCAGAAGCAGAGCATGCAGATCATTTACGTACTGTCCTTGGAATTCTTCGGACTCGAGAATTATATGCCAAGTTTTCAAAATGTGAGTTCTGGTTAAATTTCGTAACTTTTCTAGGCCATATTATCTCAGCCGATGGTATTCGAGTAGATACTCAGAAGATTGAGGCTGTGAAGACTTGGCCAAGACCTACAACACCTACAAAGGTCCGTAGCTTTCTGGGATTGGCAGGCTATTACAGAAGATTTGTAGAAGGTTTTTCTTCCATTTCTGCACCATTGACAAAGCTAACTCAGAAATCAGCAAAATTCCAATGGACCGATGCTTGTGAGCATAATTTTCGGGAATTGAAAGATAGATTGACTTCAGCCCCAGTCCTGACACTTCCAGAAGGATCAGAAGGCTATGTTGTTTATTGTGATGCCTCCGGTGTTGGGTTGGGCTGTGTGTTGATGCAGCACGGTAAGGTCATTGCCTATGCCTCCAGGCAGGTGCGGAAACACGAGAAAACTATCCGACCCATGATCTTGAACTAGCTATGGTTATTCATGCACTAAAGATGTGGAGACATTATTTGTATGGTGTTCATGTTGATATTTATATAGATCACAAGAGTCTCCAATATATTTTCAAGCAAAAGGAGTTAAATCTACGGCAGAGGCGGTGGTTAGAGCTATTGAAAGACTATGACGTGAGTATTTTATATCATCCTGGAAAGGCGAATGTGGTGGCTGATGCTCTTAGCCGTAAATCCATGGGCAGTCTATGTGACGTTCAGCCGGAGAAAAGGGAATTAGCCCGTGAACTTCAACAGCTAGCTAGCCTAGGAGTTCGCTTAATGGACTCGGGCAATGCAGGAGTTGTTGTTCATAACCCAGCTGTTTCATCCTTAGTAGTGGAGGTGAAAAAGCGCCAATATGAAGACCCCAAGTTGAGTTATTACAAAGATACACTTCCTCAGAAAGAGAAGTCACCATTTGAGATTTCTGCAGATGGAGTTCTCAGGTATCGAAGCAGGCTATGTGTCCCGGATGTTGCAGGATTACGCCATCAGATTCTGGAAGAAGCCCATTATTCCCATTATTCTGTTCATCCAGGAGCGACAAAGATGTACCATGATCTTAAGTCAATGTATTGGTGGGATGGAATGAAGAAGGATATAGCAGAGTTTGTAGCTCAGTGTCCAAATTGTCAACAAGTGAAAATTGAGCATCAAAAGCTAGGAGGATTGTTGCAAGCTATGGAAATTCCAACTTGGAAATGGGAAGTGATCAACATGGATTTTATTGTAGGCTTGCCTCGTTCTCGGCGTAAGTATGACTCCAAATGGGTAATTGTCGACAGACTTGCGAAGTCAGCTCATTTCTACTAGTCAGAACTACATACTCAGAAGAAGATTATGCCAAGTTGTATCTTCAAGAGATAGTGCGACTTCATGGTGTCCCAGTATCCATTATCACAGATAGAGGGGCACAATTTACAGCTAATTTATGAAAGTCCTTTCAAGAAGGTTTGGGAACTCAAGTGAGACTTAGCATAGCATTTCATCCACAGACTGATGGACAAGCTGAACGCACTATTCAGACCTTGGAAGATATGTTGCGGGCATGTGTATTAGACTTCGGAGGTAATTGGGATGATCATTTGCCACTTATTGAATTTGCATATAACAACAGTTATCATTCCAGTATCCAAATGGCCCCGTATGAGGCTCTATACGGGAGAAAGTGTAGATCGCCAATTGGATGGTTTGAAGTAGGAGAGACACAACTAATAGGCCCAGAACTGATCCAGCAAGTAGTAGAAAAGATCAAGCTTATCCGAGACCGGTTGTTGACAGCCCAGAGTCGCCAGAAATCTTATGCGGACAATCGTCGACGAGACTTGGAATTCCAAGTTAATGATTGGGTATTCTTGAAAGTGTCGCCGATGAAAGGTGTAATGAGATTCGGCAAGAAGGGAAAGCTTAGTCCCCGGTATATTGGACCTTACAAGATTGTGCGCAAGGTAGGCCAAGTGGCTTATGAATTAGATCTACCTTCGGATTTGGAGTCAGTCCATCCGATTTTCCATGTGTCGATGCTTCGTAAGTGTGTTGGAGACCCTTCCAGAATCGTGCCTGTAGATGATGTCCAAATTACTGAGAAATTGTCTTATGAAGAAGTACCCATTGCCATACTAGATAGGCAAGTACGGAGACTCAGAACCAAAGATGTCGCTTCAGTTAAGGTCTTATGGAGAAACAATAACAGAGAGGAAATGACTTGGGAAGCAGAAAAAGATATGAAGTCCAGATATCCGCATTTGTTTCCACCCCCAGAAGAGGTTCAGGACGAGACGCCATTGTCCTCAGGTATGTAATGCTTTCTTTTGATGCTTTCTTGGTCGTGTGTGGCCATGCTTTGTTAATGTTGTTGTTGTAGCCCTGTGAGGCCATGTATTTTGGGTTGCTGTGATAGGATGGTAGTGCCATATTATAGGGGAAACTCTAGCAAAATTTTTATAGAATCCCCGAGAGCCTAACATTCGAGGACGAATGTTCCTAAGGGGGGAGAATGTTACATCTCAGAAAATTTGAGTTGTTGCGTTGTGAATAGACTAATGCGAGCTTAAGGTAAACATGAAGTCCTTATGAAGTTAAGGAGAGTATTTGATAGCTTAAAGTGCGTACTACAAGATTTTGAAGTCACATGAATCGGTGGAACTAAGTTCGTTAAAGAAAGTGAAATATAAGTTGTGTTTGGGAAGGTTTTCGCAATAATTGAGTTAATATTTATTTAGTAATGTTTTGAGGAAGAGCTATAGGGCTCCTTAGATGGTTAATGAAGTGTTATATAAGTGCCAAGAAGGTTCCACAAGGATTGGAAGTCAAACGAATCAACGAGAGAAAGTTTGGAAAAAAATGGGTTATACGACCACTTATACGGTCTGTATAACTTTATACGGTCCGTATAATGGTCCGTATAACATTCCAGAGAAGGTTCAATCCCTGGTGGGATTATACGACCACTTATACGGACCGTATAAAGTTATACGGACCGTATAAGTGTCCGTATAATCGGGTCGGGTCATTTTTTTTTCCAGATTTATATATAGATGACCCATGATCTAATTTTTCATTTCCCACATTTTCCCCAAGTCTTGAAGGCTCTAGAACATTCCCCTTATCATATTAACACAAACCCAAGAGAAATCAAAGATTAAATACCAAGGATCAAGAAAATCAAGTGTGGAGAGACTCTCTAGGGTTTGTAGAGTTCAAGATTTCCTTTGGTGTTGAAGTTGGAGTTTCATTCAAGTGAGATTCATCAATCCAAAGTTCATCCCTACACAATAAAAGGTGAGTTTTACATCTATTTCATGTTATTAAGAGTATTTGGTTGTTGAATAACTTGGATGAGGGAAGAAAGTAGAAGATGAAGCTCAAATATGGATTTAATGATATTTTTGAGTAGTAATTAACTTGAGTCATGATTCTTAGTATGCTATGAGTATAATCTTGTTGTGGGTGGTTCTAAAGATGTTGAGGAAGTATTGTATGTAAGTGAATATGGTGTTGTGTTGTAGCTATGGTTATGAATGACCTTGAAAAGGAGTTTGAGGATTGAACAATGCTTAATTTGAAAGAAGCCTCTTGATTATGATATTATGGATGTTGCTATTGATGTTTGGGAGTTGTTTGTTATATGGAGAAAGTTGATGAAACAAAGGAAATGTTTTTCCGTTAGCTCTTAGTTGCCTTAGTTTAAACTTAATCATGTTTTCAATGACCTAACCTTAGTACGAATTCTCTTGAATGTAGAGTCGCGAGCTTGAGAGGAGAACGTTTAGTCGTTAAGGAGACATAAAGGTATGTTAAGGCTAGTCCCCTTCTTTCAAAGGCATGATTCCTATGTTGTAATTCTATCCATATTTTCCATAACCTTCTTACTTCCAAAAGTTAGAAGTTCATGATTCTTAAAGCTTCATATGATGTTAAAGATGAGATGTTTTCCATGATGATCATGATTTTATTTCTAGAAGTCCCAAAGCTTATAATTGTGATGCCATTATGAGGTTATTGAGTTATTTCATGAATCCCTTGATTTTATCCATTGTTGTTGATCTCACCTTATGAATTGTTCCTTCGGGGTGAGATATAGGAATGATGATTATTCCATAATATAAATCGGAGGTCACCGACCTTACGTCACTCCGATAGAGTTGTAGCTTTTAATTGGGCTCTCATGCATGCTTATTTTTATGTATGATTACACCGGGCCTAGTTGGCCGGGCAGACACCACTACGGTGGGCGTAGTGGGCGGCTTATGGATAACACCGTGCCTAGTTGGCCGGGCAGTCACCACTAGTGGGCGGCATGAGATGGTTACCCTGGACGCGGGAGGCCCGGACGCGGGCTAATGATGATAATATATATATATATATATATATATATATATATATGATGTTTTAAAAGTAAAAGTTAGCATGCATGATAGCCGCCTTCAGAGGCAATCAGTTACAGGTTATCTCTTTATCTGATATTTCTTTATTTCTTTATGATGTTATTATTCATGCCTTACATACTTAGTACATTGTTCGTACTGAAGTTCTTTTTCTTTTGTGGACGCTGCATTTATGCCCGCAGGTAGATAGGGAGACGGTACAGATCCCTAGGAGCTTTATCAATAAATACACAGGAGCACTCCACAACTTCAGAGTTGTAGTTTATTGGTATATTCTTTTGTGTTCATATTTGGGGCATGGCGGGGTCCTGTCCCATCCTTATGATTTTCAGTACTCCAGTTAGAGGCTCGTAGACATGTGTGGATAGTAGATGTTTCATGACCTTATTAGTGTATATTTTGTATATCATTTTGTAGCCTTGCCCGGCTTGTTTATATATATGTTTGAGTGGATTCGAAGATTACCTTCATAATGAGTTTTATTTTTTAGAATGGCATTTATTCATGTTGATTATTTGATAATTAGAGAAGTGGTCCACCGAGATAGATTGGAAGAAGTACGATAAGTGGTGCTCGATAGGTTAGCTCCGGGTAACCGTCATGGCCCTCTGGTTGGGTCGTGATAATGAACTGCTATGGCGAACTCGCTGCAACAGACATGGTTCAGCCGGCGCGTTATATTACTAACAGGGAACTTGCGCCACAACGGTCCTCCCTTCGCGGACGCGGGACGGCTTGAGCGAAATGTCGTCCGCTGTGGCGATAATACAGAACTAGAGGGTATTTTTTGATACCCTCAAGACCTGCGCAGCGTTAGGAGCTTACCGAATCACATCTCACATACGAAACAGACCACACCATGTCACAACAAAACTTTCGAGATACCAATTGGAGTCAAATAGATACCAATTGGGCACATCTTAAAGGTTCAGTTTACCGAGGTGACACGATAGGAAAGAAAGAAGGGATGTTTCCTAAATGCCCTATAGCCTCTTGTGGATGGGTACGGACGTCTACGTACTATTCCACGTGACTCTACCAGACATTGCTCTTGTACTTGTGAGACCGGTAACCTAGGGCTCTGATACCAACTAGTGTCGACCCAAAATCGGGTCTGTACGGGTACCTACCTATTTCCACCTCGTAGGCAAACCAATTTTCCCAAATCACACATTAAAAAAAACAACTGGAACATTTCATCAGTAAAATCATTTTCCATTAATAAAATAAGTGAGCGGATACAAAAGTTTGACATACAACTATTTTCCAAAATCTGGTCTAGGCTCGTACAAGAGCTTCTAAGATACAAATATAGAATAACAATAAATGAAAGACAACCCTGTTAGGGATGAGAATAATAGAGTCTTCAAGATAATCCCCACACGTCCTCGGAAGCTACTAACCACGGGCTCAACCTGAAACAATCTACAGCCCAAAAAAAGTGTAGCAAGAGTAGCATCAGTACAACACTCGTACTAGTAAGCATCATAGATGACATTGATTAGGAAATCATATTAACAATAGAGTGACAGATAAGTATGGTAGGAAAATATTTATTCAATCAGTAGTTGATAACAGGGAGAGGTTTCGACCAATCGAATCATTCCAAATCAACCTATACCAACAGGGGTTTTGACCAATCAAATCATTCCAACTCAACCTATACCAACAGGGGTTTCGACCAATCGAATCATTCCAACTCAACCTATACCAACACAAGCCTTCTACAATACTGTTACACATCATACTTCCGAAGAAGCACTTATCAAATTTTAACGTAAGTATGTTAAACTATGGCTAAGTAAAAAAACTTTGGAATATAAGGAGCAGAGCATTATTGAGTATATTCTAGGAGTAAAGGATACACATAAGGAATACCAGGATGTCCTATAAGGAAATGAGTTGAAGAAATTGAGCTAGTGTGACTTTGGAAAAAGATGAGCGTTACTTCGAACGACAAAGTATGAACCAACTTGGGGAAAGAATATATTCTAGCATATGAAGAGTTGTGAAGAAAATCAACCTACTCAGTTGAAGTTCATGAAGTCTAGTTTCCAATGCAACAAACCGCTCGTCGATATGATATCGGAGTAAAGAGTTATGGACGTTACAAGTCTGGCTGACAGGCCAAAGGTTTGATCAGAGCGAATGTGCCACCACTAGGTGCGAACACGCAGAAGGGCGTCAGACAACCCAGCGCGTCCGCACCACTTCCCAGTGCGATCGCGCAGGGTTAATTTTAAGTCGGTGGTAACCGACCGTCAACTCCTATATAAGACAAAAATTGAGTCTTAGGGCCTCATTTCTCCACTTACTTTACCAAAAATCATCTAAGAGACCCAAGAAACATTGAAGGATCATTTGTGAGCGAATTAAAGTAACGAGACCATATACAAGGCTCGGGAAGCGTATAGGGTTTTGTAGTTCTTGTTCTAAACATCAAATATTGACGGGACGAAGGAATCTATCAAAGATAAATAAAATCTCAAGCTCTTCCAACCTTGATTGAGGTAAGGATATTCTTTACTATTGATGTTATGAATCGTATTATGAAGATTTAGTTGATAAAGCTTCGTAAAGTGGATTGATTGGTTGAGAAATTGGGTAAACATCGTGTGGGATTTTTTACTGAGTATATTGGTATTGATGATGATGTTGTTGATGTTAGTGTTGCTATTATTATTGTTTTGTTGGTATTGTGATTCCGGGTTAGGGATATAAACAGGGGAGATGCTGCCCGAATTTCGGCAGATTCTAAGAGGATGTAATTTCAAGGCTTAAGACAAGCACATGACGATGAGCCTAACAATAGTATGAATATTTTTTATATGTAGACTACGAGACTACGAATGATCTTATATAGATTGCAAGACAGGAAGTAGGTTGGAAAGTCGAGAAGTAAGCTCCATGTATGTTAAGGCTAAATCCCTTTATTTCTAAAGGCATGATTCTCTTCTTATAAACCCATACATGACTTCCATAATATCCTTATTCCCAAAAAAAATAGAGGTTCATGATTCTTCAAGTTCTTATGATGCTAAAGATAGATATTTTCTATGAAGATAATGATGATGATGATGATTCCATTTCTAAAGATTCCAAAACTTGTGGATTTGATGCTATTATGAGATTATTGAGCTTATTTCATGATTTTATTGATTTTATTCATTGTTGTTGATCTCACCTTATGATAATTGTTCCTTCAAGGTGAGATATAGCGATGATGATTGTTCCATAATATAAATCGGAGGTTACCGACCTTACGTCACTCCGATAAAGTAGTAGCTTTTATTTGGGCTCTTATGCATGCTATTTATATTATATATGTATATATGGGACATGGGGAAAGGTGACGATGTTATATACGCATAACCATCTGATCAGTTGGTATACTATGATATTGTCCCGGTCGCGGGATGCCCGGACGTGAGATATATGGGTATGGATCAGGCTGTTCATTCCGTAGCAAGATATATAATGATGATATGATATATGAATCGAGCTGCACGTTCCGAAGCAATATATATAATGATGATATGATATGTGGAACGTATATATATATATATATATGAAAATTATTATTTCTCTAAAGTTAAGCATGCATGATATCCGCCTTAAGAGGCAATCAGATGAACAGGTTACCTCTTTATCTCGTGTTATGTTCCTTATGTCTATATTATGTTGTTATTCATGTCTTACATACTCAGCACATTGTTCGTACTGATGTCTATTTGCTTGTGGACGCTGCGTTCATGCCTGCACGTTCAGGTAGCCAGACAGGCGATCCAGCTCAGTAGGTCTTCCACTCCATGCAGTCAGTGAGCTCCACTTGGTTCGGAGCTGCAGTCCCTTTTGTTATACCTCTCATTTTTGTCACAAGAAAGTCCTTAGTTTATGGGTGGTCTATACCCTTAGTATAGAGATCCGTACCCGATTCTTTAGAGATTAAGTGTCTTACCTCGCGAGTACCAAAGTATAAGTATACGTTCTTTACAATATGATAGGATTAGAAGCTAAACGAATCGAATCGACGCGAGCCGGAGCGACTCAGGGGAATCTGCAGAAATCAGTCACTATCGACGGGCTATCGACACGTCGACGAGCCATCGTGGTGCACCATCCCTGCTCCACCTCCTCTGAAGTTTTAGGTGGCAGGTCGACGGATCACATCGACGAGCCATCGATCCACCGTCGACCCGCATCGCTGGAACTTTCTAGTTCCATCTATATATATATTTAGCCCTCACATTTTATTCTCATTATTTTCATTCCCCAAATCAGAGAAAGTCCTAGAATATTCCTCTCAATATTTTCATCATCATACATCATAGTAAAGATTTAGCAAGATCAGAGCCCCGTAAACCCGAGCTTGTAAAGGGAAAGTTGTTCCTAGGGTTCTATTGAAGTTGTTAAGCTTTGAAATTAGAGTTGAAGTTTGATTCTTGAAATCCTAGACTCCTCAAGGTATGTATATAATTCCTACCCTTGTGTTTAAGTTAATTATCAAGAATTTTAGCGGTTTTAAGTAAAGGGAATATAGTTACGAAAGTTGTAACTGGAATAAGAGTAAAGATTGGGCTTGAGGGCTATGTTGAGGGATGAATTGGAGTAGAATTGATTATATTGTGATATGTAGGAATTGATATTGTTGTGGAGGATGTTGTTGTTGATGTTTGAGTTGAATTAGATAGTAAGTGATGTAAATGGGCTAATGGTGGCCTATGTTATCTTGTTTGTATACTTACGAGTTCGAGAAGTAGACGTTGGACGATTAGATACGCTTCAAGGTATGATAAGGCTGTCTCTTTTATTCTTTTGGCTTGATCCTTATTATCTGAACAAACAAGTAAGCGAGCGAGTTCCAAAGTCAACTTTTAGATGGTACAGGATTCACCGTATCCTTGATTTCCTATGTTTTATGTCTATGAGATCCCATGTTGCTCGGAGTAGTCCGGAGTATACTTTTCATGAGTCCTTCATGCATTTATATATACATATATATATATATATATATATATATATATATATATATATATATATAAATATATCATATATTCCCACACCGTGCCTATATGGACGGGCAGCACCACTTCGGTGGGCGGCTTATGGATAATGATAGTAACACTATGCCTAGATGGCCGGGCGGACACCACTAGTGGGCAGCTTATGATATCGTCCCGGACGCGGGATGATGATGATAACACCATGCCTATATGGCCGGGCAAAGAGGTATACACCGTACCTATATGGTCGGGCAGTTCACTATATATATATATATATATATAGACGTATATGATTTTTAAAGAGAGCATGCATATCATACACCGCAGAGGTATTTTCGATTATACGAGAGATATACAGATGTCTTCAGGCATACAGTCATATAGATGCATTCAGACAGTCAGTTGGATTATGAGTTTCAGATTCCTATCACGATTCTTATGTATATGTTACTCTTATGCCTTACATACTCAGTACATTATCCGTACTGACTCCCCTATTGCTTGGGGGCTGCGTTCATGCTAGCAGGCTCAGGGAGACAGATAGGCGCTCCAGCTCGGTAAGGCTCCCATCCGGCGGTGGTCAATGTGCTCCATTTGATCCGGAGCTGCAATTCATTTTGGTACGCTACTTTTGAGATGTAGATATGCATAGGGGTATGACGGGGCCCTGTCCCATCCATTCTACAGTTTTATATTCCAGTAGAGGTCTGTAGGAAGTTGTATATAGATGACATGTGATTTAGCCTTATCGGCTCCTATTCTTTTGTGTACAACATATGTAGTGGCCTAGTCGGCTTGCACCGTCCCTTTCAGTACTTACTTATATTATGATGGTACAGAGTTCATGATGTTATCCTTTCGTTGAGTTAGTATATTTCAGATCGAGTTATTCATGGGCCCTCGTTATTCAGTGATGTTCAGGTATGAGTATAGGGGTGCTTGGTCAGAAGTCAGGCACTCGTCATGACTCATCGGTTGGGTCGTGGCATAAGTGGTATCAGAGCAGTTCTATCATAGGGTTGTCTATAGACCATGTCTAGTAGAGTCTTATTTATGGGTGTGTCATGCACCACACTTATAAATAGGAGGCTACAGGACATATAGGAAACTGTCATTCTTTCTCTCTTAGATCGTGCGATAGAGCCATGTGTCAAGAGTTCGCCTTCTAACGATTTGTTTTCATTTCAGAAATGCCTCGCAAGAAAGCTACAACTGCCCAGAAGGGCAAGGGAGTAGATGGTGAAGCCACTAGCCATGGTCAGCGAGCTACTAGGGCTCGAGGCGAGTCTCAGAGTGAGAGCCCATCTCAGACTTTGCATACCCTGCCTCCAGCACCTGCCCCAGTGCCTCCAGATCCTCAGCCAGATGCACCCGGCCAGGATATGCGAGATGCTATACAGTTATTGAATAGATTGGTAGCCGCTCAGGCTCAGCGGCAGGGAGTTGGTGTTAATCAGGTAGACCGAACTGGTAGTGTAAGGGTTAAGACTTTTCTCGGGTTAGATCCTACAGAGTTCTCAGTGTTGAAGCAAAATATGGACCCTCAGGACTTTATTGATAGTATGCGGAGGACTTTGAAGGTTATGCATGCCGATGAGGTCGAGTCAGTGGAGCTGGCTTCTTATAGGCTCCGTGATGTTACAGTACAGCGGTATCAGGCGTGGGAGCTGTCTAGGTGAGAGAATGCCTCTCTAGCCATTTGGAGAGAGTTTTCAAATACTTTTATTCGCCATTATTTACCACTAGAAGTCCGATGGGCTCGAGTAGATAGGTTCTTGCATATTGAGTAGGGCAGCATGAGTGTTCAGGAGTACAGTGTACACTTTGATTCATTAGCTAGATATGCCCCAGCTATGGTGGCTGAGATGGAAGATCGAGTTCATCGTTTCGTAGCTGGTCTAGGGCCACATTTGATAGATGAGTGTACGACAGCGGCGTTACAGCCGGGCATGGATATTTCCCGTATACAGGCATATGCACATAATCTGAAAGATCATAAGCGTCAGCGGAGGACGGAGCGTGAGCGTGAGCGTGACCGGGGCATGGTAAGAAGGCCCGATCTTTAGATATTGCTGGTGAGTTCAGGGGAGGACAGAGACAACAGCATTGCTGGTATCCATTTCATTCAGTAGGGAGTGCATCTCCGCAATTTCCAAGCCCTAGATTTGATCGGTCTTCTTATTCCGGAGTGAGTCAAAGTTCCAGAGCTTCAGGTTCTCCGCATAGACCGGAGTCAGGTCAGAGGAGACCACTAGTATCACGGTGTACTAGTGTGGTAGATTACACTCTGGACAGTGTTGACTGGGATTAGATGCTTGTTATGCCTGTGGCCAGCCAGGTCATGTGATGAGAGAGTGCCCGTCGAGGGGTGGTGTAGGTATTGTTCAACCTACTGGATCCGTAGCTAGTTCTTCTTTATCAGTACGCCCTTTAGGGAAAAGTTCTCAGACACTAGCAGGACATGGTAGAGGAAGGAGTGGAGGATCTGGTTCGGGCGGTCCTCAGCACCGCGTTTATGCATTAGTTGGTAGACAGGATCGTGAGACATCTCCTGATGTTGTTACAGGTATATTGTCAGTCTCTTCCTATGATGTATACGCACTAATTGATCCAGGTTCCACCTTATCATATGTTACTCCACTTGTTGCTAGCAAGTTTGGGATAGAGCCTGAATCGATCAAACCGTTTGAGGTGTCTACGCTAGTTGGGGATCCAGTTATAGCTAGGCAAGTATATCGAAGATGTGTGGTGGTAGTTTGTAACCACCATACCCTAGCAGATTTGATTGAGTTAGACATGATTGATTTTGATGTTATTATGGGCATGGATTGGTTGGCTTCTTATTATGCTAATGTTGATTGCAGAACAAAAATAGTTCGATTCCAGTTTCCCGACGAGCCAGTCCTAGAGTGGAAGGGTAATGCTGCTTCGCCAAGGGGTAGATTTATTTCCTACCTTAAGGCAAGGAAGATGATTAGAAAAGGGTATATTTATCACCTAGTTCAAGTTCAGGATGTGCAAGCAGGTTCACCGACCCTTCAGTCGGTCCATGTGGTCGACGAATTTCTAGAGGTATTTCCAGATGAGCTTCTAGGCATTCCGCCAGAATGGGAGATCGATTTTACTATTGATCTATTACCCGATACTCAGCCAATATCTATTCCTTTTTACAAAATGGCACCCGCGGAGTTGAAAGAATTGAAGGAGCAATTGTGGGATTTACTCAAGAAGGGCTTTATTAGGCCCAGTACATCATCATGGGGAGCGCCAGTATTATTTGTAAGAAAGAAGGATGGATCTTTGCAAATGTGTATTGATTATCGGCAGTTGAATAAAGTGACTGTAAAGAATAAGTATCCACTTCTGAGGATTGGTGATTTATTTGATTAACTACAGGGTGCTAAATATTTCTCAAAGATAGACTTGAGGTCCGGGTATCCTCAGGTTAGGGTGAAAGAGGAAGACATTCCGAATACGGCATTCCGGACTAGATACGGGCACTATGAGTTCCGTGTTATGTCATTCGGGTTAAATAATGCTCCAACCATATTCATGGACTTGATGAATCGTGTATTTAGACCCTTCCTAGATCTGTTCGTAATCATGTTTATAGATGATATTCTGGTTTATTCTTCGTCAGAGGCTGAACATGCAGACCGTCTACGTGTAGTGCTTAGAGTTCTTCGAGATAGGGAATTATATGTGAAGTTTTCCAAGTGTGAATTCTGGTTGAACTCTGTGGCTTTTCTTGGTCACATTATCTCAAATGAAGGCATTAGAGTAGATATTCAAAAGATTGAAGCCGTGAAGAATTGGCCAAGGCCCACGACACCAATGGAGATACGTAGTTTCTTAGGCCTAACGGGATATTATAGAAGATTTATGGAAGGATTTTCTTCTCTTTCAGCCCCATTGACCAAGCTGACTCAGAAATCAACTAATTTTCAATGGACAGATGCATGTGAGCGGAGTTTTCAGATGTTAAAAGACAAGTTGACCTCAGCACCCGTCTTGACTCTTCCAGAGGGAACAGATGGCTATGTGATGTATTATGATGCTTTAGGTATTGGATTAGGTTGTGTATTAATGCAACACGGTAAGGTTGTCGCTTATGCTACTAGACAACTAAAGAAGCACGAGAAGAACTATGCAACCCATGATCTTGAGTTAGCTGCAGTGATTCATGCCTTGAAGATGTGGAGACACTACTTATATGGTGTTCATGTTGATATCTATACCGATCACAAGAGCCTCTAGTATATCTTTAAGCAGAAGGATTTGAATTTACGTCAGAAGCGATGGTTAGAGTTGCTGAAAGATTATGACGTTGATGTTACACCTCGTAGTCTAGTACGTTAAGAAGTCGCTAGGCGTTGGTCGTCCAACTGTGAACATGAGGTTATTGTTGAGGGTATATGAGATTACGTATGCTTATCTTATGGTTATGAGGGTTTAAGACCATTTATGGGAGGTATCAAAAGGATTGGAGGTGGATCAGACGAAAAAGGAAAATTCGGGTGAACTGCCAGAAATCGCCCCACGCGTACGTGACAGATCCTCGCGTTCGTGATAGCCAGGAAAATTCCAGACCATAGCGTTGGAGAGAGTCCCTCGCGTTCGCGAAGGCCACTTTTTAAGTCAGTTCCACCGACTTTGGCCACTTATATAAAAGGGTAAACCCCTTTTTTTCATCAGATTTGCCTAAGAAAAATCCAAAAAACAGTTGAGGGGTGAGGATAGCATAAAATTGAGGTAATTTCAAGTAGCAGAGTTTAGTTTAGGTTCGGATAGCGCGCAGTAGTGATTATAGTATCATTTTGCGGTGGATTTCGGTTTGGACTCTAGGCGAACACTGAAGATATTGTTGTTTTAGTAAGAAAAAGGTATGAATCTCTTCCTATTGATATTAATCTTGGTTTCTTTACGGAGATAAAGCTGTCAAATAGTTGTATAATAGTTTTGCTGGTAGAAATATGGGATAAACCCCATATGGAATGTTTATGAAGTATTTTGGTATTGAGAATATTATGATTGGTGTTGATATTGTTGTTGTTATTGCTTGTTGCTGAATTGAGATTTCGGGCTAAGCATATAAACAGGGGAGATGCTGCCCGATTTTCGGCAGGATATAGAATAGTTTGATTTGAAAACCCAGCATAAGTATATAATAATGAGTCTAACGATAGTACGCATCCTCTTGAATGTAGATTTACGAGTTCGGATGGATAAGCGTAGATAATGGGAGGCCAAACAGGTATGTTAAGGCTCATCCCTTTCTTTCAAAGGCATGATCCTATGTTAGGTTTTCATATATATATATATATATATATATATATATATATATATATTTCCATGACCACCTTGATTTCAAAAGTTAGAATTTCATGACTCAAAGACATGACTCCTTTCCTGATAATCCATAAATGTTTTCCATAATGTCCGTATTTTCCAAATCAGAGATTTATGATTAACGTAAGCTCTTATGACAACAACGATGGACATGTTTTTACAATGATAATGATGATGTCAAAGATGAGAATATTTCTATGATGATCATGATGATGATGATTTCATGGTTAAGAATCCCAAGCTTATGAGTTCAATGTGAATATGAGAATGTGGAGCTACTTCTTGATTTTCTCAATTTTATTCATTGATGATGACTCTATTTCTAAAGGCTTCAAAGTGTATGAATTGACGCTTTATGAGATTTATGATCTTATTCTATGTGTTCCCTTGATGTTATCCTTCATTGAGAATCTTGCCTCATAATGCTAGTTCCTTCAAGGTGAGACATCACGATCATGATGTTCCATAATACAATCGGAGGTTACCGACCTTACGTCACTCCAATAGAGTTATAGCTTTTGATTGGACTCTCATGCATGCTTTATGTATATATATATATGTATATGCATGATTACACCATTCCTATACGGCCGGGCAGCACCACTACGGTGATGTAGGGGGCGGCTTATGGATAATAATAATAACACCGTGTCTATATGGCATGGGCAACACCACTAGTGGGCGGCGTGAGATGATTACCCCGGATAGGGAGGCCTGGACGTGGGCTAATGATGTTATTTGATTCAGATAATGTATGTATGAATGTGTAATATGTTTAAAAGGTAAAGATGAGCATGCATGATTCCGCCTTAAGAGGTAAGCAGTTACAGTGATACTCTCTTATTATGTCTTCTATACTTCCTTATATGTTATCATACATGCCTTACATACTCAGTACTCTGTTCGTACTGACATCCTTTCTTTTATGGACGTTGCGTTCATGCTCGCAGGCAAGCAGGTTGACGCGTCTGATCCTTAGGAGCTCCATCAGCGGCATCTTGAGAGCACTCCAGTTGTCCCGGAGCTACAGCTTATTGGCACTACTCTTGTGTAAATATTCAAGCATGGTGAAATCCTGCCCCGTCCTTGTGGATTTATGTATCTTATTTAGAGGCTTGTAGACAGACATATGTGGATAGCCATTTCGTAACTTTGTCCGTCCTTGTTGTTATACAATATTTTGGCAAAGCTTGTTGACATATGCTTGCGGGTATAGCTATTGATGATTATATTAAGTGAGACATTCATAAATTTTCCATGTGGCCCACCTAGTAGCGAGAATGGAATGCGAGATTAGAGGTGCTCAGTATATTAGTACCGGGTACCCGTCATGGCCTCTAGTGGGGTCGTGACAAAAGTGGTATCGAAGCGATTCGTCCTTGGGTATGTCTACGAGCCGTGTCCGGTAGAGTCCTATTTATGGGTGTGAAGCGCGTCACATTTATAAACAGGAGGCTCCGGGGCATTTAGGAATAACTAACCTTCTTTCTTATCTTAGATCGTGTGATAGAGCCATGTTATCAGGTTCTTCCCCTTTCCTAATCGTGTGTTATGATTTCAGCGATGCCTGTGAAGAGGAAAGCTACAGCGGCCCAGAAGGGCAAGACGGTGGCCGCAAGAAGAATGGAACGGGAGCCACCGGCGGAGGTAGAAGAGGGTGAGTCTCATAACGAGGTTCCCTCCCGAACCTTTCATACTCCACTCGTGTTAGCGGAGCAGGAAGAGCTTGGCCCGGCCCCGGCATCCTCCGGTTCCTCTGCCGAGGAGCTGCGGCCCAGACGGAATAACGAAGCTATTCGATTCTTGACCCAATTGGTTGCCACGCAGGCTCAGCGACAGGGCACGGGCCAAGGTGATAGGGCGTTGAGTGCAAGAGCCCGTGATTTATCAGTCTGAGCGGGTCGAAACTAGATGAAGACCCGCAAGGCTTCATAGACGAGATACTAAGGACGAGCGCGGATAATACATGCTTCAGATATTGTGTCAGTAGAATTGGCTTCGTATAGATTGCGGGATGTGGCTGTCCATTGGTATAATGCTTGGATATCTTCGCGAGGGGCAAATGCACCTCCCCTAGTTTGGCAGGAGTTTGTGGACGCCTTTATACGGCATTATCTACCACCGGAGGTTCGACGGGTCCGAGCCGATAAGTTCCTGAATCTCAAGCAAGGGAATATGAGCACCCGGGAGTATAGTCTCTGCTTTAATTCTTTGTCCAGGTATGCCCCATCCATGTTAGCCGACATGGGAGACCGTGTGCATCGATTTGTGAGTGGGTTGGGGCAGCATTTGGAGTAAGGATTTCTTCCGGTGACCTCACTCTAGGATGGGATGGATATCGCTCATATTCAGGCCCATGCTAGAACTTTGGAAGAGCAACGGCGGTACAGAGAGGTAAACGTGATTCGATGGGGGCACGGTAAAAGGGCCGAGATCTTTTGGTGCGGCCGGGCGAGTACGGAGAGGAGCGAGGAGACAGCAATATTCCGTATTCGGCCACGATCAGTGGCCAGCGCGCCCCCTCGATTTGTGGGCAAAGGATTTTACCGACCTATTTATTCAAGACAGGGTCAGAGCTCGAGAGTTTTGGGTTCTCAGTTTGGAGGAGCTCCCAGTCAGAGGAGACCACCAATTCCGCGATGCAGCCAGTGCGAAAGATTACATTCAGGTCCATGTTGCCAAGGCTCAGATGCTTGTTATGCTTGCGGAAAAATTGGACACATGATGCGTGAATGTCCATCAGTGGTTGGTAGCGGTAGGAGCCAGCCCGCAGGATCGGTAGCGGGTTCTTCTTCATTTATGTGCCCTTTAGGGCAAAGCTTGCCAGTAGGATGCGGTAGAGGCAGAGGAGGAGCATCCAGTTCAAGTGGCCCTCAGAACCGTATATATGCACCGGCGGTACGGTAGGATCTTGAGTCTTCTCCCGACGTCCGTACAGGTATATTATCGGTATTCTCCCATAACGTGTATGCATTGATTGATCCAAGTTCTACACTATCATATATTACTCCTTATGTTTCTAATCATTTTGGGATGAAACTAGAGTCAATTAAACCTTTTGAGGTAGCTACACCGGTAGGGGACCCAATATTAGCTAGGCGGGTATATAGGCATTGTGTGATCGTAGTTTGTGATCGTCATACTGCTGCCGACCTACATGAGCTGGAGATGTTAGATTTTGACGTTGTTATGGGTATGGATTGGCTAGCCTCCTGTTACGCTAGCATTGATTGTAGAATGAAGGTGGTTCAATTCTAGTTCCCAGGAGAACCAATGTTGGAATGGAAAGGCAATGCGGCATCTCCGAGGGGTCGATTTATTTCCTACCTCAAAGCGAGAAAGATGATTGCCAAAGGCTATATTTATCATTTGGTTCGGGTTCAATACATAGACACAAAACCGCCGACTCTTCAATCTATCCCAGTGGTAAATGAGTTTTCGGACGTGTTCCCAGACGAGCTTCTAGGTCTTCCACCAGAACGAGATATTGAGTTTACTATCGATGTGTTGCTGGACACTAAGCCCATATCTATTCCCCCATATCGAATGGCCCCTGCAGAATTGAAGGAGTTAAAGGCACAACTGAAGGATTTGCTTGAAAAAGGCTTTATTAGACCAAGTTCATCGCCATGGGGAGCACCTCTGTTGTTCGTAAGAAAGAAGGATGGTTCTTTACGTATGTATATTGACTATAGACAATTGAACAAGGTGACGATAAAGAACAAATACCCATTTCCAAGGATTGATGATTTATTCGATCAGTTGTAGGGAGCCAAGTGGTTCTCAAAAATAGATCTGAGATCATGATCTCCCCTTAGGAACATTCGTCCTCGAATGTTAAGCTGTTAGGGATTCCTAAAAATTTTGCCAGAGTTTCTCCTGTAATTGTACCACTACTGTCCTGCCACAATAGCCCAAAATATATATAGTGCCCCACCGGGCATCAACATCTATATTGAACTAGCCACACACAGAGCCAAGAAATTATTTTAAAGAAATATTACATACACAGAGTACTGATGGCCCTGTCTGCATGTCTTATGGGGGTGGAAATAAATGTGGGTATTTAGATTTCATGTCCCCCTCAGCTTCCCAAGTTATCTCTTCCATGTTCTTATTCCTCCACAGGACTTTGACTGAAGCTACATCCGTAGTTCTAAGCCTTCGAACTTGCCTATCCAGACTAGCAACAGGTACTTTCTCATAAGATAGTTTTCAGTGACTTGTACATCATCTATAGGCACAATCTTGGAAGGGTCTCCAGCACATTTGCGAAGCATGGACACGTGAAACACTGGGTGGACAAATTCCAACTCTAAAGGCAAATCTAGTTCATAAGCTACTTGGCCTACCTTGAGCACAATCTTATAAGGTACACTATACTAGGGGCTAAGCTTCCCCTTCTTGCCAAATCTCATCACGCCTTTCATCGGTGATACCTTCAAGAATACCCAGCCGTTAACTTTGAATTCCAAGTTTCACCGACGATTGTCTGCATAGGATTTCTGACGACTTTGAGCTGTTAGTAGTCGACCCTGAATAAGCTTAAGCTTCTCTACCACTTGCTGAATCAAGTCTGGGCCCACTAACTTTGTCTCTCCCACTTCGAACCGTCCAATAGGCGATCTACACTTCCTCCCGTATAGAGCTTCATATGGGGCCATCTGAATACTAGAGTGATAACTATTGTTATACGCAAATTAAATAAGTGATAAGTGATCAACCCAATTGCCTCCAAAATCTAGCACACATGCCCGCAGCATATCTTCAAGGGTTTGGATAATGCGTTTTGCCTGCCCGTCCGTCTGTGGATGGAACGATGTACTAAGTCTCACTTGCGTTCCCAAACCTTCTTGGAAGGACCTCCAAAAATTAGCCGTAAACTGTGTTCCTTGATCTGTGATAATGGGCACTGGCACCCCGTGAAGTCACACTATCTCTTTAATATATAGCTTTGCATAATCCTCTGCTGAGTATGTCATTCTGACTGGCAGAAAATGGGTTGACTTCGTGAGTCTATCCACTATCACCCATATAGAATCATACTTAGGCTGGGAACGAGGTAAACCTATAATGAAATCCATATTAATCGTCTCCCATTTCTAAGTTGGAATCTCCATAGCTTGCAGTAATCCTCCGGGCTTCTGATGCTCCATCTTGACCTGTTGGCAATTAGGACATTCGGCCACGAACCCCGCTATATTATTTTTCATGCCATCCCACCAGTATATAGATTTAAGATCATCGTACATCTTTTTTGCGCCTGGATAGACGGAATAACGAGAGTAATGGGCTTCCTCCAAGATCTGCTGACGTAGCCCTACCACATTAGGAACACATAATCTTCCTCGATATCTGAGGATTCCATCCGCAGGGACGTCAAATTGTGACTTCTCCTTCTGGGAAAGCACATCCCTATAATGAACTAATACAGGTTCTTCATATTGGCGCTTTTTTACTTCCTCCATTAGGGATGAAACAGCCAAGTCCTGAAACTGACTCACTTGTCGCCGGTTCGTCAAGCGAACTCCTAGGCTGGCTAGCTGTTGAAGTTCCTGAACTAGCTCCCTCTTTTCTGATTGAACATCACACAAACTACCCATGGATTTGCGGCTGAGGGTGTCAACTACCACATTTGCCTTTCCCGGGTGATACAAAATGCTCACATCATAATCCTTTAATAGCTCCAACCATCGCCGTTGTCGAAAGTTCAATTCCTTCTGTTTGAAGATATATTGGAGGCTCTTATGATATGTATAAATATCCACATGAACACCATATAAATAATGTCTCTATATCTTCAACACATGAATAACTGCAGCCAACTCTAGGTCGTGGGTCGGATAATTCTTCTCGTGTTTCATAATCGCCGTGAGAGAGCACAAGCTATTACTCGCCATGCTGCATCAACACACAACTTAGTCCAGCACCTGAAGCATCACAGTAAATAACATAGCCCTCCTATCCTTCCGGAAGTGTCAGGACTGGGGCCGAAGTCAACCTTTCTTTTAGCTCCTGAAAGCTGCGTTCACACGCATCTGTCCACTGATGTTATCCTTCATTGAGAGTCTCGCCTCATAATGCTAGTTCCTTCAAGGTGAGACATGACGATCATGATGTTCCATAATACAATCGAAGTTTACCGACCTTACGTCACTCCGATAGAGTTATAGATTTTGATTGGACTCTAATGCATGCTTTATATATATGTATATGTATGATTACACCGTGCCTATATGGCCGGGTTGCACCACTACGGTGTTCGTACTGGGCGGCTTATGGATAATGATAATAACACTATGTCTATATGGCACGGGCAACACCACTAGTGGGCGGCGTGAGATGATTACCCTGGACGCGGGAGGCCCGGATGCGGGCTAATGATGTTATTTGATTCAGACAGTTTATGTATAAATGTGTAATATGTTTATTAGGTAAAGATGAGCATGCATGATTCCATCTTAAGAGGCAAGCAGTTACAGTGATACTCTCTTCTTATGTCTTCTATACTTTCTTATATTTTATCATACATGCCTTACATACTCGGTACTACGGTCGTACGACGTCTTTTTTTATGGATCTTTGCGTTCATTCCGCGGTGTAAAAGCAGGTTGACGTGTTTGATCCTCAGGAGCTCCATCAGCGGCATCTTGAGAGCGCTCCAGTTGTCTCAGAGCTACAACTTATTGGCACTACCCTTGTGTATATATTCGGGCATGGTGAAATCCTTCCCCGTCCTTGTGGATTTATGTATCTTATTTAGAGGCTCGTAGACAGACGTATGTGGATAGCCATTTCGTAACTTTGTCCGTCCTTGTTGTTGTATAATATTTTGGCAAAGCTTCTTGACATATGCTTGCGGGTATAGCTATTGATGGCTATATTAAATGAGACATTCATAAATTTTCCATGTGGCCCACCTAGTAGCGAGAATGGAATGCGAGATTAGAGGTGCTCGGTATATTAGTACCGGGTACCCGTCATGGCCTCTAGTTGGGTCGTGACAGTTGATATTCTATACCATCCTGGAAAGGCTAATGTAGTAGCTGATGCTCTTAGTCGTAAATCCATGAGTAGCCTTTCATCAGTAGCCGGAGAAAAAGGAGATCGCCCGCGAAGTCCGTTCCTTGGCTAGCCTTGGAGTTCGGCTGTTAGATTTAGGTGATGCAGGAATTATGTTCCAGGATACAGCGATGTCATCTTTAGTAGCGGAGATAAAGGAACGGCAGTATGAAGATCCTAGTTTAGTCCATTATTGAGATGCAGCTCCACAGAAAGAAAAGACACCTTTCGTGATCACGGGAGATGGAGTACTTATGTATCGAGGTAGATTATGCGTTCCTAATGTTGCAAGACTTCGTCAGCGGGATTTGGGAGAAGCACATTATTCTCGCTATTCTATTCATCTGGGCACAACAAAGATGTATCATGATCTCAAGGGAGTTTATTGTAGCTCTGTGTCTAAATTGTCAGCAAGTCAAGATAGAGCACCAGAAGCCCGGAGGTTTATTACAGGCTATGGAGATTCCGACATGGAAATGGGAGGTAATCAATATAGATTTCATTATAGGTTTGCCCGTACTCAGCGGAAGTATGATTCAATATGGGTCATAGTTGATAGGCTTACCAAGTCAGCTTACTTCCTCCCTGTTAGAACCACGTATTTAGCTGAAGATTATGCGAAGCTCTACCTTAGAGAGATTGTACGACTTCATGGTGTTCCTACAACCATTATTTGAGATAGAGGAGCGCAGTTTACAACTAACTTCTGGAAATCTTTTCAGAACGGATTGGGGACTCAGGTGAGTCTTAGTACTGCATTTCATCTGCAGACGGATGGACAGGAAGAGCGTACTATACAGACACTTGAGGACATGCTGAGAGCTTGTATAATTGACTTCCGAGGTAGCTGGGATGATCATTTTCCTCTTTACATTTTCATAGAACAATAAAATTGTCAAATATAAGTTCCTTGGTGCTTTGACTAGCTGTAACCATAATTCAGAAAGGATATTCTCCATATCGCCATTTTCAACTAACTTAGAAGATGGAGGGAAGGGATTTCTTTGGAAGATGTAATCTGTTTGCAATTCTTTACTGAAATTGTTTGTTTCTTTAACTTAGTGTATCTCTACTTTCTTTTAAGACTTAGTATATCTCTACTTTTGTTTTAAGTATTTGGTGGAAAAGAGACCCATGTCTTAGCTTATGCTTCAGTGCTGTCTTATAACGCTAGTAACATTAAGGTGAATTGGTGAGAGACAAGGTAATTTTACTATCAGATCTACTTAGAAAGAGTGCAATTAAGGATAATTTAAGGTGGATTGGTCTTGGTGAGAGACAAGGTAATTTTACTCTCAGATTTGCTTACAAAGAGTGAAATACTTCCAACTTTAATTGAAGAGTGGCCATGGAAGTTGATATGGAAGGTGAAAATACCTTACAAGATTGCATGCTTTACCTGGTTGCTAGCTAGAGGATCAATGCTCACCCAGGATAACCTTAGTAAGCGAGGATATCCTATCGATTCTAGATGATTTCTTTGTGGAGAGGAGTTAGAGATTCCGCATCTCTTTTTGCACTGTAAAGTGACTTTACAATTGTGGAGAATGTTTCTCAGCTTCAGGGGTATAAGTTGGGCTATGCCTAGGAACATAGTAGATGCTCTAGCAAGTTGGAATAGAAAAGCTGCCAGCTCAAGCCAAAATGTGAGATAGAAGGTCATTCCAGCCTATAGTTGGTGGACTATATGGGAAGAAAGGTACAAAAGATGCTTTGAAGATAAATCAAGCCATATCCAGAATATAAGTTGAAGTGTTTGGTACTTTTGTATTTTTGGTGTAAAGGAACATGTGTAGAAGATCATGATTCAATTTTTGATGTTCTAGACTCCTTGTAGATGATAGAGGAGCTGTAAGTTGGTCTCTTCACAGTCCTGTAATTATGGGTGATTATACAGTCTTTGTATAGTCATACTATCTATATAATATGCTAGTTGTCGGAGGCCCGTGCAAACTCAAGTTATAAAAATAATATGTAACTTTTATCAATAAATATATTTGTATCACATTTGTATACGAAATAATTAATTTAATGTAATTATAGTTAATCATATCTTATTGGTAAGTTTTCATAATTATTAAAGTTTCTTCGTCATATAATTGATAACTTTTAAAGAAAAAGGTTATTTATGAGGAAGCAAGCTTGGTAGGAAAATTAGCAAATATCAAAGGGACGCAAATGATTCGGTATTCTATAAACATGATAAAGTAAGATAATTACAACTCAAAGAAGATTATAAACTGGAAAATATTTTTGTATTTTTATAATTTTGTGAGAATAAGATTTTTAACTATAGATATAAATAGATTTCTTTGGGTATTTATTAATTTTTCACTCATTTATTTTATGTGTCAAGGCTTTCTGCTAGTTAAATGTGGGTGTTAACTTTACTTTTAGACTAAATTCAAGAAATAACCTAAATAATTATATGAGCCTCAATAATCTGATATTGACTGATAATGCTACTTTCATTTTCAAAAATATACAAGACCATTCAATAATTTTACTTCTTGTATTTGTAAGCACATGTGATCTCACTAAAGAAGCAAAATTCTAGAGGTTTAAAATAAATAGCGAGAAAAATATGGAGAGAAATATATGACACGAGAGTGAGAATAAATGCTTCAGTTAAAAAAGAAAATTTCGCTCCATCCGGTTTATATTATATGATGTTTTTAACTTGGGAACACCCTTTAATAAATTACTCACCCCGAAAAGTAAGAAGTGTTTTCTCTAAATTATTCTTAATTAAATACTGTCAATCTAATATGATTTATTGGTTATGTAATTTTTCTTTTTTTATGATCAGGAAAGACTTTTTGTCCTTTTTTCAACTTATAATCCGTTACTACCCTTTATTGTGGGAGCTATAATTTTCTTGTATTATGGAGAAACGTCTTAAGATCTTTAAGCATTACTCAAGTGAATAAAGTTTATAAGAAATATAAATTTTCTTATAAAGTAAATCTCATAGTTATTTCTTTGAATAAATGAGTTTGAATTCATAAATCTCTTTGAAGAAATTGACTTAAGGTGTAAAGTTCATTAGCCCAATAGAGATAAAGAAAAATTTGATGACAAAGTAAACAAAACATTTAGAATTATTTATAAAAAATAATATATTTTATAAATAATTATAAAAATCATGTATATTATTTTATTGGGTTGGTTCAATTTTTTCTTTGATTTGTTTTTAATAAAATCAAACCAAACCAAATATTATCGAATTTTTAAAATTTAAAACTAAACCAAACCAAACTTAAACAACTATCGGTTTATTTAATCGGTTTGATTCGATTAATGGGTTGGATTGATTTTTAACCAAACCATGAGCACCCCTATCGACTTATAATTTGTCCCTCATTTTTAACCTCCAAATATCACGTGCAATTTTCTTTCTAAGAAGAAACTTTACGCCTTTTTTATTAACCTGTTTATTGTAGAACTTTGCATCATATTGATGAAAAAAGAATCCCTTAATGCTGTTAAAGTTTTACTAATATATAAATATAAAAACATAAACAAAGAAGAAGAGACCATCAAATGAAACCGAGTAAAACAAAGATGGATAATGATTTGGCCGTCCACGTAGACGTAGTTTATGTTTGGACTTTGGACTATGTCGTGTTAAGCAATATAAAAGTCCATATGGAAGTATCAGGAATGAATTAGAGCAAAAATGAAAAAACGCAAGGAAAAGTCACAGCAGTCACGTGTAACACTCTTATTAGATGTTTTGAGGATGTGTGGACGACAAAAAACTTGGATGCTCGCTTATAGTATAATAATGTTACCAATTTCAAAAAAAAAGTTGTTGGTCACTTTAGTTAGTGATATGGACGCAATTGAGCTTTCTATGATCATGTGTCCAGGTGTAGCTTCGTCATAGTTGTCTATGGGATATTGAATCCAGTGGATACTAACAACAGCATATATCTTATTTCTTCTATGTTTTTTGTTTTTCAATGTGATCATGTTTTGTCGCAAAATTAACCTCTTCTCTAGAATCATTTGAATGTCAATTGTCAGATGTGATCTTTTGGCAATCTAATTCTCCTTCATAATCAAGTTCATGCTGATTTAATCTTGTTGCTTTGTCTTGCCTTTACTTGGCCTTGTGAACGCAAGAATAATTAAATAAGGTTGCTTGGTGGCTTGACATATATTTGAATGTCATGATTCCCTCAATTTAAGTATTGTCTCTTTGCAAGACTTTGTATTTGTGCATTAGGAAGGGAAACACAGGTTTTGAAAAGTTTTGAATCTCCATTTTCTACTGTCTAGTATTTGGAAGATGATATACTAGATTTTGACACAAATTGTCACGACCCAATTTCACTAAGTCGCGCGGGTACCTATCTTTCCCACCTCAGTAGGCGAACCCTTATCCCAACATTTATAAAGACATAAATAAATAATGAATAAGCGGAAGAGGATAGAAATACGTAAGCCTTACGATAATAATAAAGAAAATGCGGAAGTAATGATATACACCCCAGTATCTAGTCTGGTCATACAAGAGCATCTAACTAAATACTACAAGTCTGAATAATAGTAATACATCAAATGTCTCAAAATCATGTCTTAGAATAGAAATAAAGACATAATAAGAGAAGAGTCTTCAAGGCGGCGAACGTCCTCGTGCTCACCCTGTAAGACTCGTAAAAGCAATCCTCGTCTATAATAAGCCATGAGGAGTAGAGGTCGATCCCACCTGGAACTCTGCATTCATAAAAGAATGCAGCAAGTGCATGTCAGTACAAATAACACCTACTGGTATGTATCATAGGCCGACTAAGATTAGCTAGCATATACCAAGACAATAAAGTAAGATAAACAGGTAAATCAACAAGGTATAAGTCAACACGAGCCAGTAACGAAGTACAAGTCATCACCTATGTTATAACATCTAAACCCAACTGTGTCAAGTCTCAGTACATCCAATCTTAATTCATATATCACAACAATATCAAAAGAAGCCAAAGGTACAATGCAATGCAATAATGTATGAAATATGGATCTAATGCATATACACCGATAGACATGTACTCCGATGATGGAACATCACATCTCGACAACATAACCCATGAAGGACCCGCGAAGTCCATGTACCAATCCTCACAATTCTAGAAAAGACCTTGGCAATTGCTACCAGTACTCATACCTAGATTCAAGGATAAACATTGGACATCGGTCCTCACGTCACTCTCATCCAACTGAGCCCAGCTCATTACAGTGTTTCCTTGTACATCATCAATGTATCAACAGTATGTCATGAAGGATGAGAATGCATGCAATGTATGAGTTCAATGTCAATAATCAAATCAATCTAAACAGTACCACATAATGGCACACCAACAATATTAATAAAAGGCTACACAATAAGCCACAATAGAGTCACAATCCTCGTCTCAAAACAGCAACAAGTAAGGTTCTACAATAGCATCATCAAGATATATCACTAGTCACCAATATTTACTATATCCACGTGGCAACGAGCCAAAAACAACTAGAACAAGATAATTTACAACAGAACAGGGTGGCTAGCCCCAAATCATACAACAAGGCCCAACCTAAGGCAATATCCAACCCAACTTCATACTCGAAGTTTTACATGCATTCTTCATCTAAACATATGCTTCGATAATCGAAGTCTCACTATAAGATAAACCATAACCTACCTGGAGAGCCGAACAACAAAGTCTCCAAAATCAAACCTTAGTCTTCCCTTTCCTTTGAGCCTGGAGATAATGAAAGTCTAAACATATCCGAATCATGAAATTAGAATCAAGAAGACTGCCTTGTTCTAGATGCCTACACGACATGCTGTTACATCACTATTTGATCATTTACCCTCTCAATGTGCCGAGACTTACTTTGAAAGAACTAAAAGACCTAGATACACCTCTAAGTACTGTTGTGTGACACTTGTCTTGAACCTTGAGTGAGTCTGTAACTTTCATCAAGCCTAACCTGTGATATTCCTCTTCCAAGAGGTGAGACTGTCATGCTTCCACCCTACTATTCCTAAGTGAGAATCATCTTAACTCTGTATCTAAAGAATCCTTGTAGAAAATGCCCTATTCACTCTTGATGTCTGCCATGATTGATGCTGCATTATTGTACAAGTACCATGACTTGACATTCTCTGTGATTTGCTTCTGCTTCCTATTGACTTTTTAAGCCTTATGGTGTACAATAAATGGTTGACCTAGAACAAATATGATGAAGAAAAGGATCAAACATATAAACTGATCAAGAATATAGCATTTTAATAAGGTTCCCATGTCCTATTCAGAGCTCAGTCTAGCTTGTCACATATTTTAAAGACAAATCAAGCTAAAATAAGACCTGTAGATTATTGATGTCTTGTTAGGAGACTGTGATGCTCAAAATCTCTATTTGGCCATGATCTGGACTGAGTTTGACTAAAGAAGGCAACTGGCTTGCTACTGACAAATTAAGTCTGAATTGATGGGTATTGAATGAACCTAGCCTTAGTAAACTAGCTATTATTAAGTTAGTACTGAGCATCAATCAAGGACATAACCATAATAGGAATAAGTTTAAAAGAGATATAAGCTAATTGGAGGACTGTTAGAGGGAAGGGTGTGGACTAACAATAAATCATTAGTTTGTTAGTAATAGGTTAGGTTGACACTGCTTTACAAGACAGATCTGCTTCAATATCAAAGTGGAACTAGTTCAAAAGGGAGGGAGAATGAAACCACCTAAGTCAGCTTGAGTCTTGTGTATATTAGTAGGAAGAACCCTACCTAAAAAGCAAGTTAGTAAGTAATCTGAGTTAATCTTTTAAAAAGAGGCTAGCCCCTAAGAACTTGAGTAGAAATCTATAATGCTTACTATATAGCCTATTTGTGAAATAAATATCCAGTTGTCTTTGCACCTGCACATTGCATTTTGGGGACCCGTTTCATTAACAGTTGAGCCTTTGTCCTTTTTGTGTGAATCTAGTTGTGTCAAAGACTTAAAAGTTTGTCTGGTTAAGTGTGTAAAAGACCACTATTAAAAATCAGGGTTGATCTAGGGTCCTTTGGTTGTTTCTTTGCCTAAAATATCTTTTAATCTGGTTTAAGCGTTTTGAATGCCTTAAGGTGAGAATTAACACTGGTCCTAGTCAACATATGTGATTATTCCATACCTAAGATTTGTAAGAGGAGTGAATTAGGTCGCTAATCTGAATCTTTTTTTTTTTTAAATCATGAGATTCCTACATAGTTCTATCTGGAATAAAACTGGTTCAAGATTCAAAAAATGGTAGTCTACCTATTATCTTCCTTTGGAGTTATTTGGGTTTGGGTCTGAGTTTTAACACTTTGTCCAGATGCTTAGTTATCATTGCTTGACTGACTGTCTCATACACACTTTCTATGACTTGATCAGATATAGCTTATAGTATAACATGACCTGCTGAATGTTCAAACTAGCTTGAGATGTTTTCTATGAAGCTAGAATGACTTAAGGAACTTGCTAATGACAAATTGACCTATGCTATGACTCCGTATGAATTCTGTTAGGCCTTAATGGTGAGAAATAGTTATAGTCTTAGCCTAAATGATCCTGTCTGCTTATGTGTACATGCATTTGAGCTTGTTAAGACACTTGGTTGTGACTAATTTAAGAGATAATGTTCTTTATGATTAGAAGGGGTTAAGAGTAAGCTAAAAATCACATGGCCTAGAAGAGCTTTTTTTTTTAAAGGTACCTTGAGAGAGGATTAAGGGAGAACCAAGCATTGATTGGTTCATAATACCTTTCCTCCACATAAAAGGCACCATGGCACTGCTATAAGACAGCCGGGGTGTATGCTGACTGTATGAATACCTTAGAATCCTATGGACTCTATTGTCAGAACCAAGGAATCTAGATTAGGATCAGACACACTAATGAATAACTTATTGAAACCAAGTGATGAATCTAGGTGCATATACATGACTAAACTAGACACTAAAGGAAGAACTTAAAGGGAACATGAAACCTGAATATTGAGGGCATTGAAGCTAAATCATTAAAGACCATTAGGAGTATATGGATCCCTCTTTCAAAGACTTCACCTAAGAGATATAGATGATTTATGTATTCTTTTATCTCCTCTGAATTATATCATGTATAAGGCCTGCATACCTCTCCATATGGTGTTTTCACCTTGTTAAATCTTGACTAGAGTCTGAAGATCCATTTCTGTACTATTTTTATATGTCTAGACCTGCCTGAAACTTGTTTTCTTGTGTTGTACCTGTCTGCTCAACCTGCAATTGCCCTCTTGCAATCATGATGTGGGATATACTTTCTCTTTACTTAGGCCTGCTGTGGTTTCCTTTTATATATGTAGTGTATATCTATGATGGAAACCCTTATTAGAATCTGTCCATGTTTGTATATCTTTATGTTTGAAACTGTCAAGCTCATTTGCAAAGATTACTTCTAGTTTGTAATAGTTTATAGTCTAATGAATACATTCCTGCCTCTTTTTTGTTGCAATTGAGTGGTAGCGATGGTACACAGTGTGGTATTGTCCTTTATCTTTAAAATCGAAGTTGCTTTGCCTATTCCTCTATATCTCTGTTTTGAAGGGCCAAGTTGCTCAATGATATTTGGTCTTAAGTGCTCCATTGTGTTTGATTGTGGTAATGTTGAGGATTATTTAGGGTTGGTCTAACCTTCCTCCAGTGCCAGCCATGTCTGGGGTTCGTTGAAACCTCTTGAATCTTGGGCGACACTGGGAATAAGGATGGTGACAACCACCCTAATCCCATTCCAAAATACTCAGCCCACACATCACAGAAATGCACTATGGATGAAATATTATGTTAGGATAGTTTGGCCATTTTCATTATTTCCATACATGTATACCTTCTATGTTGTATGAATTTTTATAGGATCTAGTCTAACCGAATTCTTTTTTCCTCTTACTCTTTGAACGGCCATTTGGGCCAAGGATACAGCCTCCTTATCGGGCCAAAGGCCCAATAGGACAATTCTTTCATACCTTTATCGAGTTTGAGGAAAGGGAAGCTAATATGTATATTTGCGAAGGCCCAATCATGAGTGAAAATGATAAGAAGGCCCAGCCATGGGTGAAAATGGTCCAGGGGTTTGGTACACCCCATTTATTTTATTTACTGTGCTTTGTGATTATATGTGTTGTATCTGTAAAAATTCACATAATGTTGGAACCTAATGGTTAGACTTAGTCGTTTTAGGCAAACGGTACCTAAGCTGTGTAGTTGACTTTAAGTCCCGTTGCCAGTTTTTGAAAAAAAAAAATAGAAGAAGAACCCGAGTTTCATTTGCTATTTCAACAAGGTTTAAAAGGCCGGATAAAAAATGGATTTCCCGAACAAACTAAGGCTTTTCAAGAAAGCGTATTCATTCTTAGCATGGTATCGATTTAAACTGTGCATACCTATTATTTTAAACATGGGAAAATGTATCTTTTACAACCAGTTGTCAAATGAATATCTTTTTACACAAATCACGATCATAGTTTTAAAATGCTGCATATTTCTTGGATAAGCTTATGGTCGTATTTAGACTAAAGCCCACACGCATAAAAAATAAAGTTTGGGGCCAACCCCACTTAAATTGACCAAGACACGAGTAAAGATTTTAGCCTAGTCACTATTCCTTTTTTTTCTCGGAAATAAAACAAACAGGACACATATCTTTTGATAGATCTTTGCATTATCTTCAAACCAAAATCAATTTCCTTTTTATAGTCATAAGTTAATAACCTAGAAAGATTGTTTATTTCAATATGCATTCTCACATGATTGTAGACTAATCTCATGCTCTTATCAGCCCAATGCCAAAACCAAAAACTGGATTCTTTTCAAAATCAAAGTGATGAAGGTTTTTCCTTAATAACATTAAAAGGGGGGGAGGGGGGTGCGTTCGTAATCATGGAATAATAAGTAAGGCGTTTTGACGTGTATATGATTAACCCGAACCAAGTGTGGATTAAGACATGAACTGGAAATATATATACATATGTACACTTTTTACTATAACAAGATAACTCTTTTTACAAAAAACCTACTTATCCTCATATATAAGAGGAGAGACATTCATTTGGATATTATAAATCCAACCTAAAATAAGCCCATATATAAGGGAACTACACTCAATTCTTCTAAAAGCTTGATATGCAATAAAGGGACAGATGTTATAAGCACGGGAATTTTACAGTAAATAAACAGTTCATGCAAATACCCACACATTAGAATTCGAAGGTCAACCGTATAGTATAGATCCTTAATACTAGGATGCCTAACGCCTTCCCTAGGGGATCACCAGAATCCTTACCTAGAACTTTGGATTACGAAGGTTTTTTTCATGGTATATGAATAAATCCTTCGAAACTGGTTTTCCTAATTTCCTAAAAATTAGGTGGCGACTCTTTTAAAACAAAGTCCAAAAAAGCACCAACGAGTTCGAAGTAGCTTTTCCGAGCGCTAACCCCGCCCGCGAAAATGTGAACCGTTACACCACATATGCAGACACACATAAAAACACGCTACAAGTGCACTCACGGCCTCAGAATTCCTAACAGAGGTCTCGGCGACCGAGTCAATCCCCGATACCTCAACATCAACTTCCTAAACCAAATCCCGAAATGCACCCGAGTGCATTGGGAACCTATCACAAAAGTTCT
>NC_081350.1:65876200-65950082 GCF_029784015.1 Lycium ferocissimum | reverse complement strand
CATCCTTCCACGACTCGTCCTTTCTTAGCAGATTTTCCCGTAATTCTCCTTAACTACTTTTTTTGCTCACACATGCATCTGTTTCCACCCAATCTCCTAGGGTGTGAGGGGCCCTTAACCGGGGCGAACGAACCCGGTCAATTTTACTACGTGACCGAAACTTTTTTTTTTTTTTTGAAATCTATTCGTCTAGTATACATAATAAGACTACTGAACATTCTTTTTTGCTCCATGAATTTTTCACTTACTTCGTACTAATAACAACCAACATGCTACATGTACTACATGCATGTTTTCTTGAATTTCATTTTTTCATAAATTACGACAACAAACAACATTCTACATGCTAGATCAATCCATTCTTTCCATGCAACACCACACATCACCACGACCAATCCATGCAACACAAATACACGGCTACAACCAACATTCACAACTCAACAATCAAATTACTAAATGATATTAATTCATCACTTCACTCCAACACAACACATGTATAGAGCCAACATGCAACACGCATACTTTCATATGTTTCATCCATTTCTTCAACCTATACATACACCAAACATTCACTGCTTACTTAAAAGGAAGTTGATTCTTACCTTTCCATTCAACTTCTCTCTTGGTTAAAGTCATGAACTTGCAAGTATGAATGGTTTTCTTGATCCAAAAATTATACCGTATTAAAGAGGACCACTTGAATTGGTAGGAATACTAGGAGAAATAATTTTCCTTGATCAATTTCCATGGCCTCAATATTTTTTGCCATGGCCGAAACTACTATATTCTCTCTTCATCCTCTTTTTTTTTTGTTCTTTCTTTCTCTCCACTCTCTTAAATTAAAAGGATGACCACACACATATATATATAACTCTCAAGCATAGCGAGGGGGCACATGCCACTCTCCATTTCTTAGATTTTCCTTTATTTTCTTAATTTCCTAACATGGTCAAGAGAAGACTAATGTCTTCTTTTATACACTTTAATCCCTACCAACTTAAAAATAAGGGCATGTAAAGTGCCACCTAATAACATGGCCCTCTATGAATTTTTTGAACTTTTTGTAAAATGACCATTTTGCCCTGCCTTTTTAAATATTTCCATGAACCATTGGCGAATTTTCCTTTTCTGCCTCAACCTTTCTCAATATTCCATATCAACCTTGTTCCTAAACTAATATTAATAACCCATTGCGCATAAAAAATAGTTTTGGAAACGATCTTGCAGCCATATTCGACTATTGTGAAATATCGAACGCACGAAATGCGGCTATAACAATAGTCCTTCTAGTATTCTCATTTCTTCTTGTTCTTATCATGAAATCCTCACAAAGCTCACCCTTTCCTTTCTCCTTTAAGTCGAGTCTTCATCTTCCTTTATGATACTACATATATATAGATATATATATCTCGAATTTTATCAGTTTCCTTCATGATCGCATTTTTACATCTTTCACAAAACCATTGTCTTATAATTTCAATTTGTTTTCCTTTGGGCAAGCCTACTGACTCATTAACCTTCTCCTTGTTATCGGTGGCCACATAATTTCCTTTAACCATTTTGTTGACACCTCCTCCTTCCTTTAGTCCTCATCATTTCTTTAGTTTTTCTTTACTCATAAAATGTCTGTTTCCATTAGTCATCCTTTACTCTTAGGTTAGGAAACCTTAGAGTGTTTTGTTACGAGTACGAATCCCTTTTGACGCTGAAAATCTCTTCTTGAGGTACTTTCTTCCCTCAAATAGGTGTACCAATCATGGGTTCAAATCCATTCCCCTAGTTAAATCTCAAGAGAAAGTTTCCTTGTCACCCTCAGAAGATCTGTTTAATTCTTCTCAAGGATGCACCTTTGTTCATTATTTACAACCTTCTTGGTTCTGGTTATGAAAATGTATAGGTTGGTTCCAAAGTCCTCACGTTCATGCCTTGTCACGTATAACATTACTCTATCTCCCGTTGATTTATTTAAATTTGATCCTATCGTCTGCTTTCCTGCTTTCATCCTAACCTTTTCCTCAATTATATTACCTGATCCTCAATGGGTATACGTTTTCCTTGTCCAAGTTTCTCTCCCCTTCATAATATCATAATCTTCTTTTTTCCAATGCTCGTGCTTTCATATTTGGTCGTGTTACCGCTATACGCTTTAATTCCCGAGAAACCCAACCCGATTCTTTCTATGTAGCGCTTGCTACCTCAATTTTGACATACGGCACAATTAATATTTTTAACATGTCGTAACATCAATCATAAGGTATACATAATACTCGATGTAGCCACTGTGACTTATCTTTTATCGCTTTTCAACACCTTTTTCTTGCAGATATCCCATTGCCATTTGATTTTGTCACGAATACGGCTTTAATACATCTCCTCTCTTTTGACCAACTAGTTAAACATACCTTGCCATTTCAAATTCTAATTGTAAAGCTCATATGCACTCGAATTTTGAGTCTATTCTCGTTTCATATTCTTTTTTTTTCATATGTCTAAATCCGGAGTCTTCCTAGCATATCTTTCTACGTCCTAACAATGAGTCCAAGAGATATAACTTTACTTAAAAATCTTTACCTGTACTTGTACCCTGTTTCTTTGTCTAAAACAATCAACCACATATCTTTTACTTTCCTGTAGCAACCAAATCGATCCTTGCGATATTTTATCTTCACTTGTGCACCTACTCTCTTCTCTCCTTACACATAAAATGACATCGCGCCTAATTTCTCTATCGTCAAATAACCTTCACAACACTTATCCGAAACAATTTTATAAATCCTTCTTTTAAGGATTATCTAGAAATACACCACATATTCCTAAGGTTGATACAATCTCTACTTCCTTCGTCGGCCACCCAACATCACATTTAGAAGTTACATAAACAATCTGGAAGACAACCATAATTACATTCCAACTTACCTATCCATTTCTCATTCTTGAGTTCAAGGTCCTTTTGAAACCCAAGTAACTTAGCCATAATGATTCTCAAAAAGTACCAACTATCAAATACTCAAAACCCCCTTGAAGTCGAATGAGCAGTGACTCAAATGTCCCAATGTAAACTCACATCATATAGGAAAGTTCAATAAAATGAGTCTGTGCGCCTGTCATCAACCCGTCCTAGTCTTATGTATATGTATAAACTTCTAGAGTAAAACTTTCCTAAGTTAACTTCTTTCCTTATCAATATCTTTTCGTTATCTCTTACTCACCAATCTATAAATCATAATACTGCATTTGAATTCTTAATGTCAACTTTCCCTATATCTTTAATATATCTCAATTCTCTGAAATCTCAAATGCACTCATTCCAACTCCTTTAATTACTAATCATTTTTCCCCTCCAGGGTTTTTCCCTTAAATTAAAATCATTTTAAAACTTCTCTTTGAAAGCGTCTCATAATGGTTCATTCAATCATAACTTACCAAACATCCGATTGTCACATTTTTCCTTCATTCTTTCTCTATAGCATAGACATTCAAACAATTCAATTTGTAAACATTTTGGTAGAGTTTCCTTTATACTTCTTACTGCTTCATTCCTACACACAGCTCATAAAACACATCCAATACCTCACAAAGCGATCACAAATACTCGTAACATCTAGCTCGAGTTCTTATATCAAAGTCTATCAATATCAATAAGGCAGGAAACATACCTTTTGGAGTAGCAACTTCAATTCTCATCAATTACCTCATAACGGCATAATCAACTGCTCACCCACAATCAAAACATTTAGGATTAGAATCAGGGGCATCACATCCTATAATTTAGCTCTATGACACGATCTAAGATGAGAAAGAAAGGTCAATGGTTCCTAAATGCCCTGCAGCCTCTTGTTTATAAGTGTGGCGCGCTTCACACCCACAAACAAGACTCTACCGGACACAGCTCGTAGACACACCCTAGGACGAACTGCTCTGATACCACTGTTGTCACGACCTAACCAGAGCACCTCTAAACATACATCTCATAAACATTTAATTTACGGGTGGACCATAAAGATAGCTCCTGGATATCATAATCTGCAAGGACATATATCACAATATAACGACAGATCTCTATATAATCTTCAACATTTATGTCCATCATCACCAGGCGACAAGGCTACTAAAATGTTATACAATGATATGGACCGGTAGGGTTATGAAATGTCTAACTATATATATATGTCTACGAGCCTCTACATAGAATACAAGTGACCACAAGGACCAATACCAATAGACTGCAGCTCCGAAGTAAGCGGAGTGCTCTTGAGAATCCACTGATAAATCATCTGCGGGTCAAATCCGTGTACCTGTCTACCTGCGGGCATAAACGCAACGTCCACAAGAAGGGACGTCATTATGAACAGTGTACCGAGTATGTAAGGCATGAATAACAACATAACAAGAAATATGGAACACAACATGAGATAAAGATAACCTGTACATCTGATTGCCTCTTAAAGCGGATACCATGCATGCTAACTTTAACTTTTTAAATCAACATTAGATACATACATACATACATACATACATATATATATACATACATACATATATATATATATATATATATATATATATATATATATATATATATATATATAGTAAACCGCCGGCCATATAGGCATGGCGTTATCTTGCCCGACCATATAGGCACGGTGTTATCTTGCCCGGTCATATAGGCACGGTGTTATCTTGCTCGCCCATATAAGCACAGTATTACCTTTCCCGGCCATGTAGGTGCGATGTTATATATATATATATATAGTATCTTGCCCGGTCGTTAAGGCGCGGTAATATGTGTATAGTATCTTGCCCGGCCATTAAGGGGCGGTAATATGTGTATAGTAACTTGCCCGGCCGTTAAGGTACGATATGTAAAAGCTACATATATGAATACATATAGCATGCATGAGAGCCTAATTAAAAGCTACCACTCTATCGGAGTGACGCAAGGTCGGTAACCTCCGGTTATATTATGGAATAATCATCATCGCTATATCTCACCATGAAGAAACAATTATCATAAGGTGAGATCAACAATAATGAATAAAATCAAGGAAGTCATGAAATAAGCTCAATAATCTCATAATAGCATTAAAATCATAAGCTTTGGAATTTCTAGGAGTAAAATCATCATCATCATGTTCATCATAGAAAACATCTCATCTTTAGTATCATAAGAAGCTTTTTAAGAATTATGAACTTCTAACTTTTGGAAGTAAGAAGGTTATGGAAACATATATGGAATCATAACATAGGAATCATGCCTTTTGAAAGAAAGGGACTAGCGTTAACATACCTTTCGGTCTCCTTAGCCACTCAACGTTTATCCTTCCAAGCTCGTAAATCTATATATAAACCATTCATACTATTATTAGGCTTATCGTCATATGCTTGTCTTAAGCCCTCAAATTAATTCCTTTTAAAATCTGCCGAAATTCGGGCAGCATCTCCCCTGTTTATATCCCTAGCCCGAAATCATAATGCCAACAAAAAAACAACAATATCAATACTAATATCAACCGCATCATCATCAATACAAAAATATTCCATAAAACATCCCACACGATGTTTTTCAACATACAACAACGAGATACACTTCCTTTCTTTCCAATCAAGGAGCATATCTCATCAACACACCAACAACATTAGATACCATTCATATACATGTAAGTCAACCCAAGCACACGACCACAACATGCTCAAAACAGTCCATAAACACAACAACTACAACACACCACTTTATGACCTTTCGTCCATAACTATTTTCACTTTTAAGACTTGTTAAACCTTCAAATCAACTCAACATAAGAGATAGGATGAAGAACATACCTTATACTTGAAGAAATTTAGCCACACCAACTTTCTTCAAGACCAAACTCACCACAACATCTAGTAGAAGTAAGAACAATCACCTTTCATGGACTAGTTTGGTGTAATCTTGTTAAATTCTTGATTTCATGGGCTATAAATGTTTGGGGGATTTTTTAGGAGATTTCTAGCACTCATGGGAGTGCTGAAAACATGGGGTTGATGGGGTATTCATACCCCTCATAAGTCGGTTCCACTGACATTCCCAAGTGGGACCCGCAGAAGCCATTTTGCAGCTTTGATGGGTTATCTTAAAATGGCCATAACTCCCTACTCCGATGTCGTTTTGATGAGTGGTTTGTTGCATTAGAAGCTAGACTCGATGAAATTCATTTTAGGCTTTTGAAACACCTTAAAACTCCTAATATACCTGGAGATATACCCCTCCAAAATTCTATCAACTTTTTTCCAAATTTTCGACAAACTTATTTTCTTCGATTTGCTTGGTCCCGAAATCTTCCGAAACTCTCCATACATGATATCTATCATTAATCATACTAGATAATGGTTATGTCTTTTGGTTTCAAGGTTGTCCTTCCCGGTTACGACTTACGAGATCGTAATTCATCCTTTACCTCATTATTACGAACTTCCCATAGCTTGTACCTTCCAAAATTTCATGGGACGTCTCCGATGCTCCATAAATGCGGTGAAGTATGTGGCATTCTCATGCTCTAAAAATTCGAGGTGTAACAAAACTCATATGCGTGCTCTCTAGAAGTACTAGCAAATCTCGGCAGCTCCATCTTCCTGAATCTACCTACTAGCTACTGATCAGTCAAGGTCATAACAGGGCCTGCCATGGGTCTAAGATCATCTCTCGGGGCCTGCACTGCATCTATCCATGGAGCTACAGCTGCAGCAGGATACAATGCACTAGTCTGCCGCTACTCAGGGGTCTGCTCATCGTACCAATCCACGAGATTCTACTAGACACACTCTTGTATTATAGACCGGGTAAACTAGGACTCTGATACCAACTTGTCATGACCCAACTTCACTAAGTCGCACGGGCACCTACCTTTCCCACCTCATAAGCGAACCCTTATCCTAACATTTATAAAGACATAAATAAATAATGAATAAGCAGAAGAAGATAGAAATACGTAAGTCTTACGATAATAATCAAAGAAAATGCGGAAGTAATGAAATACACCTTAGTATCTGGTCTGGTCATACAAGAGCATCTAACTAAATACTACAAGTCTGAATAATAGTAATACATCAAATGTCTCAAAATCATGTCTCAGAACGGAAATAAAGACATAATAAAAGAAGAGTCTTCAAGGTGGTGAACGTCCTCATGCTCACCCTGTAAGACGGGTAACTGCAATCCTTGTCTACAATCAGCCCCGAGGAGTAGAGGTAGATCCCACCTGGAACTCTATATTCATAAAAGAATGCAATAAGTGCAGGTCAGTACAAACAACACATATTGGTAGGTATCCTAAGCCGACTAAGATTAGCTAACATATACCAAGGCAATAAAGTAAGATAAACAGGTAAATCAACAAGGTATAAGTCAACACGAGCCAGTAACCAAGTACAGGTCATCACCTATGTTATAGCATCTAAACCCAACTGTGCCAAGTCTCAGTACATCCGATCTGAATCCATATATCACAACTATATCGCAAAAGTATCACAAGAAGCCATATGTACAATGCAATGCAATAGTGTATGACATATGGATGTAATGCATATGCACCGATACACATGTACTTCGATGATGGAACATCACATCTCAAAGAGTACAATCCATGGGGAACCCGCGAAGTCCATGTACCAATCCTCACGATTCCGGCAAAGACCTCGGCAATCGCTACCCACACTCATATCTCGATTCCAGGATAAACATCGGACATCGGTCCTTATGTTACTCTCATCTAACTCAACCCAACTTAAACAGTGTTTCCTTGTATGTCATCAATGTATTAACAATATAACATAAAGGATGAGATGCGTGCAATGTATGAGTTCAATGTCAATATTCAAATAAATCTCAACAGTACCACACATGGGCACACCAACAATATCAATAAAAGGCTACACAATAAGCCACAATAGAGTCACAATCCTCATCTCAAAACAGCAACAAGTAAGGTACTATAATATTATCATCAAGATATATCACTAGTCACTAATATCTACTATCTCCACGTGGCAATGAGCCAAAAACAATTAGAACAAGATAAGTCACAACACTACAGGGTGGCTAGCCCCAAATCATACAAGAAGGCCCAATCTAAGCCAATATCCAACCCAACTTCATACCCGAAGGATTATATGCATTCTCCGACAATATTATCTAAACATACGCTTCGCTAATTGAAGTCTCATCATAAGGTAAACCATAACCTACCTGGAGAGCCGAACAACAAAGTCTCCAAAATCAAACCTTAGTCTTTCCTTTCCTTTGAGCCTCGAGATAATGAAAGTCTAAACATATCCGAATCATGAAATTAGAATCAAGAAGAACATCATTCAAACCCTATTTCTATTCAAGACCCAAATTCCTAACCTATGGAATGGGGTTTAAGAACTAGAAGGATGAAATTAGGGATCTAAAGTTCTCAACATGAAATTAATGCTCTAGGTGATCAATTCCCATCAATTACAAGCTAGAAGAAACAACAATTTACTTAAATTCGAATTATAGGCAAATTCCCCAAATTGGGTATAAACCCTAACTTCTAATTCCATAATTTAGCCACTAATTAAAAAGAAATCATGCAATAGTAGATTCTAGTCATCAAGTCCATGCTTAATGAAGCTAACCCAATTAATAAATCAAGATTACAAAGCCTAGAAAGAAGAACTCATTGAACCCTCTTTCAATTCTTAAACCTTAGTGAACTAGCATGATAATGGAATCCTAAGGTGATTATGGAAAATGGAATAACAAAGACGATAGAAGGACTAACCATAAAGATTTTCCCCCAAGAATCACCTTGAAATGCTCCCAATAACACTAAAGCTGAAATAATAAAGAATGAGGGACTTAGGGCTTTTAATACTTATTTAATGAATGTATCTGCCCGATGCCTGCTCCTGCGACAACGAGTCCGCTACGGCGGTCCCGCTTCGATGCTCACTCAGACCGCTGCGGCGGTCAGCTACTATATGCAATAGTCGCTTCTGCGGCATGGCCACCACTGTAGCGGTGCCGCTGCTGCGGTACCAATGCCACTATAGCGGGGCACCAGAACCAGAAAACTCCTCGAAAATCACAATCTCAACCCAAAATCCTGACTCTCACCCGAGGCCATCTGTTTACATGCCATATATGCAGACACACATAAAAACACTATGAACGCACTTGTGGTCTCAAAATTCCTAACTGAACTCTCGGTGACAAAGTCAACCCCTGATACCTCAACATCAACTTCCCAACCCAAATCCTGAAATACACCCGAGTGCATTGGGAAAAGAATTGAATATACGCACAAGTTCTAAAAGACCATGCAGACCTCTCAAAATTGACGGATTCCCGAAAAAGGTTTGTTTACCCAAAAGTCAACTTTGAGTCAACTCTTTTTCGCTTTAAGCCTAAATTTCCCAATAAGTCACCCAAATCCAACCCAAAGACCTCGAGAAGCATGTTAACGATCTTCTCGGGTCAAACGTGAGCTAAACAAGCTCAGGGAAGGTCAAAAGTACTGAAAAGACTAGAACGACCAAATGGGTCGTGACACAAATAGTTGGTCATAACTAGACATAACTCTCTTCCTCCCCACAACCCCCACCCCCTGCCTCCCTCTCCCTCATTAACTTTCTTGAACCGGATTATCTCAGGAAATCATAATACAGATAAAGATTCAGGACAAGTGAAATACTTAAAAGCCTCTTCTTGTCATAAAAGCAATGTGCAGCATAGAAATGTGTATTTAGATTGTGAGACATGTCATTATATGACATCAAATTTTTATATTTATGGAGAGCAAGCATCACGGTCGCACCAGAAATTCAAGTTTTGAAAGTGATGCTTACTGATCAAAGGTGCTTTATTTCGTAAATTTCTAGCCCTTTCTCTTAGTGTATTTGCTAAAAACACAAGAAGAATAGCTTGAATACCTTGCAACATCATAGAGTAGTTTGTACTGGTTTGTTGAGAATTGGAAGTCCCACATCAGTTGGGACAAGACGTTTTTGAAAGTTTAAACATGAAAGTCCGTCCACCATGTGTCCTGAAATAAGTAAGTGACATATTTAATATACATGTGTGTATATGTAATGACATGGACTTGGGTTGCAGTTTGGAGAGGACCTTCAAAATGGCTATTTTTAGTTTGGATTTATTTATTCATTTCCGTAACATGTTTTAGTTTATTTAAAACTTTAAATTTATGTTCATAATTCTAACTGAAATACCTTTCATGAAATAAGATTGTTTTTTCTGAAGAGACTTCTTAAACCTCTATGGGTTGCCTCTTCCCTAAAAGTGACTTATCAATTTGTATATACTGCTTGCTTTCTTCTCTCCCTTGCAGAAATTTAGTTTGTTTTCCCGTCAAGCAGTATACATGCAATATTTCTTTAAGGACAATGAATTTTCATGCTTCAAAGCTTCTTCCTTTTTTTCAATTCTACGTTTCTGACATGACAGGTCACTTGCCATATTACCGTATCAAGCGCATTCCAATCGTTGATCAGACTTAGATGATAGGTATGGTGTCCATCGTAGATGTTGTCCGTGCTGTTGTAAGTGGGCATAGGGAAGAGTTGAGCCGTTTAAATGCCCGCATACAAGGAGGTTACTAAATGATGATTCTTTTTAAGGTATTAATATTGATATATTCTTCTTGTTCCTGTATATGCTCCTCAGTGTTTTTGTTTTGAAGTGGACTATGCCGTTTACTGTCAAGATGCCCATGTGAGCCGGAACATAGAGAAAGTTGACAAAACCATCAGAAAAATCTGGAAAATGGTCCCTGCAGGCATTTTCTGGTGCATTTGTACTGAAAGATACGACAAATGTTTTGATGGGTTATCAACTTCAAACTACTCCCAGAAGGCTAGAATTTTCGTTAACCTTTTGTGTTGGGCTAAACTTTCCCGTGTAAATCAGTTAGACATATTTTTGGACTTTGCCAGCTCTCTAGTTTTGTATCACTTTAACTGTTATGAGCTGACAAACTATCTCTTTTGGAACCTCTTTTAATCTTCTTGGTGCCTTTTATGATATCCTACTTCATCGGGAAAAAAATGTTAACATATTCTAAAGAGAGCGTTTTGTCTTTCTTTACATTGTTTGAAAGATCAAAATTTGTTCCAACATAGTTGCAAATGATCTGGTTAAGGTTCCTAGCTAGTTCAGTATTGTTCTTTCGTCTCTTTAGCACTGCAACATTTTTGTGTCGACCTCCCATAATTTAGACTTGCCTCTCTCTTGTACCAAGCTAGTTGCAGAAATTACAAGAATTTGTGGTATCCTAGGAGAATATTTTCTAATAGCCCAATTGCAAACCATGACTGGAGATAAATAATTCTCTAAAGTTAGTTCTATACATGCCTTAAATATGATAACTTTGTATTCTTTCATGAAGATGAGACTAAGTTCCAAAGAGGAGAGTACTGAACCGGATCATTTGTTAGCTGATTATGAAGATGTTCTTAATCAAGCACAATTTTTCGATTCATCTCTCATCTATGACACTACTTCCAAAAGATTCATTCTTGTGTCTAATTAATTCTAAGTTTAATACTGCAGTCGTTTCATAATTCAAATTCTAGAGAACTCTAATGCTCAACTAAATCAAAGAATTTGATAGACTAAATTTAGGGTGTCAAATGAGCGGGTCGGGTTGAATTTGAGCGGGTCAAAATAGGCTGAGTTAATAAATGCGCTGGTCAATGAGCCGCTATTGGGTTAAAAATCTCTTACTAAGTTTTAAATTCTTTGTTTACTGTCTTATAATTTGTTTGAAGTACCTAATAAAACTGTTTTTCCTTTTATTATGGCTATATTAACATTTCGAAAAGAAATGTCTTCTTAAAAATATATAGACAAATTTTCTCATGCATCAATTTGGGCTGCATATTAGCCCAATTTTTAAATGGGCTGAATTAAGTGGGAAATGCGCTGAGTTAGTAAAATAAATGAATTATTTAACCCACTCAAAACCTAAGCGGGTTGGTTGTGCTAATTTAATGAGCTAATTTTGTCACCCCTAAACTATATAGACTTCAAATGAAAAATTAAGCTTAATGATCCGTGAAATTATGGGTAATCCGAATTTAAATTTTGATTCTAGATTTGGAAACGTTAACCTTAGTTAATTTTTAGGGTTTGATTTTGACTTAAACTGTTATATTTTTTCGTTCCCCTCTCCCAAATTATGACAAAAAGATTTTTTTTTCTTACAGGAATAACACCTTCTCCATAGCAATGGTTCCACCACATTTAAAAGGAAGCAGCTCCAGTCTGAATATTGAAAAAACTCAAGCAAATTATAATAACATTTTGTCGTGGCCCTATATGTCACCATGCAAGTGATCCTCTCTCCTAAGTCTTTTCGCAGTCAATTAAATTTTCAACAACTAGATGTGAGTTTTCTAGGCTTAAAATTTCATTTAGATACTCGAACTACGACTTGTTCTAATTTAGGCACTTGCATACATGATCAAGTGTTCCTAATATATAGACACTTTCTGTAACGATATGTCCGGTCATTTTGAGTGTTAGGATCCCTTTTCCTTAAATAACACTTCCCGTAGACTTTATATCAGATTTTTGACTTGCAAGGATGGGTGACACGATTCGTGAGTCATTTAGATGTGAATCGGAAAAGAAAATCCAAAACTAAAGTTCTTAAGAAAAATAACAAGTGGATTAACCAAAGCCAACATTCAGGGTTACAGACTCAGATTCAAGGTTTGAAAGTTGTTGACATGCTGTGGTCTCAACAATAATTCAAGAGCTTATGAGCTTTTGATGATTGACAAACTATGTACAAGTGACAATCAATCTACAAGGAAGAAGGAATGAAGATGTACAAGAACTATATTCTTAACAGATCTCCAAAAGGATATGGTAATGCAAGCACAACGGAAGAGGAACTGGTCCTTTGATCAAGAGTTGGAAACTATTTCAAGAAACTATTCGTAATGCGTAACTAGAAATCTCGGAATAGTTACTTCGGTATACAAGTTATTATAACCTTAAAAGTTACTCATTTTTAGTGGAGAGTTTAGGAAATCCTACAAGAGGTAGGTCATGGTTTTTCCTCCTTTAAGCAAGGAGTTTTTCATGTGAAAATTCTTATGTTGATTTAATTATTCCGCACTTTACATGATTCTTGGAGTGCGTAGGTCACAGATGAACTAACAAAAACTTTTATAGGTCCGAAAAGTAAATTTGTGACTTAGTTGGATGGTTGGGACGAATCTGAGGGCTTCGGGAGTGATTCAGACGCTTAGGTTGCTTACTATTCAATTGGAAACTTAGAGTTCACCATGATCAAAGATATGACAAGATAACTCCGGATTGGTGTTTTGAGCATTCCACTAGGTTCATAGGGTGTTTCAAATTTATCTACATATGTGGTTTTCATCTCCGGGAGATCGGGTGAGTTCGAGGTTAAAACCACAAAACAGGGTGTTGGAGAAATTTTGGGCTTAGCTGATATCTGGTGTGACTGCAATTGCAGAGTTTTAACCGCAATTGTGGATACTTCATTTACAGTGGGCCGACAGCATTTGCATTGATGGGACAGGTCTTGGAGGTCCGCAATTGCTGTGAGGGGACCGCATTTATGATGTAAGCAACAGATTTGCTGTGATACCTGGCAGACCTTATAAAAATTTTCCAAATTGTATTTTCACTATTCCAAGCATAGAGTCACGGACCTCGGATGAAGGAGATTTTGGAGGGAATTTTTTAGCTTCATCGCGGGGGTAAGAATCTAACCTTTTTTTTATCGATTGTTCATGAATTAGGGTGGAAATTAGGGCTTTTTGTTCCGAAGTTAAGCGAAGGTAATTTGGGGATTTGAGGATCAATTTGTGGATAGAATTGGATGAAATGTAGGATTTAGGACCTATGGTTTATGGATAATCAATTTTTAATATTCCAGTTTTGAACTTAGAGGCTTTAGTTGACTTTTTGATCAGCTAAATTAGATATCAATATGGGTGTCTACTGACTCGTATACTTATACAGAATATGTATTTGAATATATTATGAGTAGTTGGAGATGCTAAGGAAAGGCAAGGAGACCTTGTGAGTTTGTTGGCGACGGATTAAGGTAATTAAGACTTTTTAGACTCCGATTGGAGGATGTTTTTAATAATTAATGTTGTTACGTGCTAAAGGTAAAAAAGGGGGTCATGTATTCATGAGATGATGAACACTTATGTGTGTGTGTGTGTGTGTGTGTGTGTGTGTGTGTGTGTGTGTGTGTGTGTGTGTGTGTGTGTGTGTGTGTGTGTGTGTGTGTGTTTATTGAAATTGCGTAATTGTTGAATGGAATCCATGAGTATTGAATCATGTCGTGATTTAGCTGAAAGATAACTCTCTTAATTTAACTGTTTTTTTTTTTTTTGTGTTCATACATGACTCTGAATATCTTAACACTTGTATAAATGAGTTGCTTTATTGCATTTCTATCGGTATATGTATATAACCATGTTGCATATAATTTTTATGCCTTATGCGAACTTCCATACCTATTCTTCGTGATGGTTCACACGGTTATTGCTCGATGTGATCTAGTTGGGCCTGGTTCTGAACAGAATGACGATTATATTGCCGATTAGTGGATGATTACCCCATGTGATCTAGTTCGATCTGATTTTGGGTGGGTATATGGACTTTTGCAGGTCCCCCATGAATCATAGCTCTCAGACACTTCTGTTTGGAGTTAACATGTATACAGTTTCATATATATGGTCATTGCATTGTATTGCATTTACATGATTTCATTATTATTTGACTTGTTGATTTTACTTGATTGCTTTGAGTTATCTTTATTGCTTGCTTCGTTGAATTTTAATTATGGAAACTTAACACTAATAAATGCTAAAGTGAGTGTTTTGAACAACCAAAACTCGTCACTACTTCAACGGTATCGATTAATGAGATTTGCTTAATACACGTGCTTCCTATACTCATACTACACTTACTGCACTCTTTTGGTGAAGATTTAGATTCATGTACCAGTGGAGTGACGAGGAGGCGTCTGGGTCTGTATATGTTGATTTGGAGATCTGGGGGTGAGCTGCTTGACTGATTCACCACTCCAACCTCCTTCTATCTTTACTTTATTCTATCGTCTGCATCCCTTGATAGTGGTATTTGGTCATTCAGACTTGTATTCGTATATTTAGAAGCTCTTATACTTGTAAACGAGGTTATGAGGTGGTATTTTGTCACTTTCCGCATTTAATAAGTATAAGACTATGTTTATGAAATATCTCCTTTTATCACTTTACTTTTTTGCTTAATAATTGTATAACGGTTCTAGAAATATTTTATGGTTCGCTTACCAAGTTGGTTGTAAGTGTAATCACAACTATTGAATTTTTGGGTTGTGACAGTTTGGAATCAGAACCATAGACTGGGTTGGGTGTAAGTGTAACCACAACTATTGAATTTTTGGGTTGTGACAGTTTGGAATCAGAACCATAGACTCACCGGTCTCATTGGTACAGAAGCAATGTCTAGTAGAGTCTTGTAAATTAGTACTATAACGTATGTACTTATCTTCGAGAGGCTATGGGACACTCAGAAAATTTCTATTCTTTCATTCCTTAGCGTGCACACTTGATTTGACTTGAGTTCTAAACTTCTTTGTTTCACTCTCTCATAGATAGTGAGGACTCGTTCGACCGCGCTGGAGATCAGTAGCCCGCACCCGCTGTTAGGATCATTGTACACGGTAGAGGCAGGGGTGAGGAAGAGGTAGACCCCTTATTGCAGCATCTACTGGAGGCCGATCACCACTAACCACTCAGGGCTATTCTAGAGATGAATATCGGGAGCCAGAAGTTGTTCATGAGCATGAGCCGATTTCGACATCTAATTTGGGCCAAAGATAGGCACCACCTTGGTTCATTTCTACTCATGTGATGCAGGACACCTTGGTTCGTATGTTCGGCTTTCTTGAGGGTATGACTTGAGCGGGCACCTTGCCTGTCACTCTAGATGGATCTAAGACTAGGGTTGGAGGTTAGACTCCCAATCAGATGATTTCTCTAGAGTTCCAGACTCCAATGGCTCATCCAACAACTGCTTCAACTCCCTAGTTTGAGGGTGGGTCATTGTTTGGCATTTTTCCACGCCTAATTGTTAGACCTAATATAAAAGTGGAGGAGCAGAAGATGTTTGATAGATTTCGGAGGATAGATCCTCCCCAATACGATGGGGATCAGAATGTTGATACTTATGAGTTTCTGGTCAGTTTTCATTAGAGGTTTCACAATTTGGGATTGGTAGACTCCCACGGAGTTGATTTATACCACTTGTCAGATGATTGGGCTTGCCAAGCAGTGATGGAGGGCCTATATTGAGAGCACATTAGTTGGGTCACCTCCTGTCATTTGGACTCAATTTTTACAGGTATTTCTGGAGAAGTTCATTCCCCATAGTGAGAGGGAAGACAAGAGGAATTAGTTCGAGGGATTGTGATAGGATGGCACGATTGTTTGAGATTGCGAGATGATATTCCATGCCTTAGCCCGCCACGCTTTGATGATACTTCCTACTGAGGCTGAGAGGGTGAAGAGGTTCGTCAATAGGCTAATTTATCCTATTCGTTTGGTTGAGACTTAGGTAGCTGCTACAGGAGCTTCCTTTCAATGAGTGGCGGATACCGCTAAAGATATTGAGTTGTTCGGCGTCAGGTGTCACGACCCAACCGATGAGCCGTGACGAGTGCCCGACCACTATTGGCCAAGCACTCCTGTGCTTGCATTTACTTCTCACTGATTACCCTAAGCCTATACACAATCTATAACTGAGCTATACTGTCTACTGAACAATCAACACAAGAAACACCGCCTCCAGAGCTCACGGCCAACGCATACATATAAACATAAATACTGAGAGTAGTAGTGCAAGCCAATTAGGCCGCTACACATACTGTACAACAAAACAAGCACCGACGAGGCTGCATAACATCACGGCTACATATCACCGTCTACAGACCTCTATGGAATACAGATTGTAGAAAAGACAGGACAAGGCCCCTTTCATACCCATATATCTATCTATCAAAATAGCATAACAAAAGGGCCGCAGCTCCGGATCAATGGAGCACACTGGCTACTGCTGAGAGGAGATCCTATTGGTCTGGACCGTCTGGCTGGCTACCTGATCCTACGGGCATGAACGCAGCGTCCACAAGAATGGACGTTGGTACGAACAATGCACTGAGTATGTAAGGCATGAATGATATCATAATAAGAGACATGAAATATAACATACAGTAAAGAGATAACCCGTACATCCAATTGCCTCATAAGACGGATACCATGCATGCTTAGCTTTTTTTTTTTTTTTTTTGAAAAACACTTCTCATACATGTATACATAAAATAGAATTGCTGCAGAACGTGCAGCCCGATCCAAAAGCATATCATTTTGCTGCGGAACGAATGGCCCGATCCATTTAACCATATATCCCGCGTTCGGGCATCCCGCGTCCGGGACGATATCATAATATACCAACTGATCAGGTGGCTATGCGTATATAACGCCTCGCCCTTTTCCTATATATATATATATATATATATAATAACATAAGTAGCATGCATGAAGCCCAAAGAACGCTATGACTCTATCGGAGTGACGTAAGGTCGGCAACCTCCGATTATATTATGGAATAATCATCATCGCTCTATGTCGCCTTGAAGGAACAATTTTTATAAGGTGAGATCAACAACAATGAATAAAATCAAGAAAATCATGAAATAACTCAACATTCTCACAATAACATTGAAATCATAAACCTGGAACCTTTAAACATAAAATCATCATTATCATTGTAATCATCATAGAAACATTCTCATCTTTAACATTATGAGAAGCTTTAAAAATCATGAACTTCTAGCTTTTGAAAACAAGGAGGTTTTGGAAACATTTATGGAATCACGACATGGGAATCATGCCTTTGAAAGAAAGGGATTAGCCTTGACATACCTGTGCGGCCTCCTATTATCTACGCTTATCCATCCGAACTCATAAATATACATTCAAGAGAATTCGCACTATCGTTAGAATCATTGTTATATGCTTATGCTAGGCCTTCATATTAAACTATTCTATATCCTGCCGAAAATCGGGCAGCATCTCCCATGTTTATATGCCTAGCCCGAAAACACAATCCAATAACCAACAAAAACAACCATACCAACATCACAACAACATTATCAACACCAATGTGCTCCATGAAACATCCCACACGATGTTTCTTTAGTATAATAATCGATTTATTAATTATATGATATTCCAACGGTTTTACTCTCGGAAGTTAATCCCAATTCGCAACAACAATACTAGCATCATTATCAACATCTGATACATTTGAAAATAGCACCATAATTCTTTGTATAACTCCATAAACTCAATTCCATATCACAATTATATTCTAACTTCAAACCATAATATATTCCATCTTTCTACACTAAAGCCTTCCAAAACAATTCCGAAACAATAAATGAAGTATAGAGTCTTACCTTAGGATAGAGAATACACAAAATCCAAGAATAGTCTATACCCACAAGATCCATACATCTTCAACTACCATGAGTTAGTTCCCCTGATATACCTTTCTAAATCTTCAATTAAGATCCTTAATTAATTTGGTTATGGAAACTTTGTTTGGAGCTCTTGCAAGTTCATAGTTTTTCTAGAACTTTGGTGAGCTTCTTCATCTGATTTTTGGTGAAAAAATGGGGTTTTGCCCCTTTTGTAAGGTTCTAAATTCTGGTCGGGTCACTGTAGCAGTACTATAGCAGTATTGTAGCAAGTCGGTACTGTAGCAGTTCTGCTCTGTCAGCCTAACTTGTAATGTCCATAATTCTCTACTCCGATGTCGTATCGATGAGAGATTTGTTGCGTTGGAAACTAGACTCAGCGAACTTCCTATTAGGATTTTGAAACACCTTAAAACTCCTCATATACCTGGAGATATACCCCTCAAAATTTGACCCAAAATTCTGTAAACTTTTTTCAAATTTTTGACAAACTTATTTTCTTTGATTTGCTTGATCCCGGAACCTTTAGATACTTGCTTAACACTTTTTAAGAGTATTCATTAGCCTTAAAAGGGTTTCATGACCCCTCCGAGCTTACGTTAGTTTACTTACAATGCAAACGACGCCAAAAAAAAATCGAGGTGTAACATTAGGTTAATGAAGAGTGTTTGGGCAAGAGGTTCCATAGTTCAGGCAATTATAGTGGTATCTCGTCTAGAGGTAAAGTATACTCTGGGAGCGATCATCACCGCCAATCTAATAGACCTATCCATAACATTACAATAGCTGGAGGGTGGCCATTTTGGAGGTGGTACGTACTATTGGGGTGTAATGACACGGGTCATTTTACACTTTTTGACTTTTCTTCTATAAAATACCCTTTTCATAGCTTCATCAACATTTCTGACATACAGGGATTGGTTGCGCGATTCCCGAGGTAATTGAGATAGTATCTGATTAGATTTAGTAAAATTGGAAGTCCTCAAGTTAAGAAAATTAGAAAGTTTGACCAAAGCCAACATCGGGGGTAAATGGGTCCATAGCAGAGTTTCATCGATTTCATTAGGTATGAAATGTGATTGATAACTTAGTTGAGTAATTGGTTCGAATCCCGAGGGGCTCGGGTACGTTTTGGACCTTTAGTTGAGAACTAGTTAAATTTAAAGCTTAGAGTTGACCACGATCAACATTGGCTCAAGCGTAACGACCCGTTTGGTCGCTATTGTCTTTTCGGTGTTTTTGACCCTTTCTCGAGCTTTTTTAGCTCATATTTGACACAAGAGGACTGTTGACACACTTCTTGAGGTCTTTGGTTATGATTGGGTGACTTTGGGGAAATTTGGGCTTAAAGCAAAAAAAAGTTGACTCAAAGTTGACTTTTTGATAAATGGACCTTTTTCGGGAATTTGTTGATTCCGAAAGGTCTGGATGATCTTTTAGAACCTGTGTGTATATTCGATTTGGTCCCCAATGCACTCAGGTGCATTTTGGGACTTGGGTTGGAAAGTTAATTTTGAGGTATCGGGGGTTGACTCGGTCAATGAGACCTCCGTTGGGAATTCTGAGGCCATAAGTGCGTTTGTAGCGTGTTTTTATGTATGTCTACATATATGGTTTGTGAGCAGATGGTCTCGGGTGATACTCAGGATTTCGGGTTGAATTAGTGAAACTTGTATAATTTTCTGGTGTCTGGTGCACCGCTTAAGCCGCACCAGGACCGCGGCAGCGGTACCACTGTAGCGATGGTCGTGCCGCTATAGCGTCCTTATGTAATTTGGGTAGGATCACAGAAGCGGAAGCGCTGGAGTAGCTAATGGACCGCGGGAGCGGGTGACGGGCAGCTTGATTCATTAAATGTGTGTTAAAAGCCCTAAGTCATTCATTCAATACCACTCCGACTTTAGAGCTTTTTGGGAGCATTCAAGGTTGTTCTTCTTTGAAAATTATGATGGTAAATTCTTTCACCTTCCTTTCCATTCCATGTTACATTAATCCCCTTAGGAATCCATTAATCATGCTAGTTTCCTTAAGAAATGGTGGATTGAAAGAGGGTTTTGTGGGTTCTTCATTCTAGGCTATTAAATCTTGAATTAATGGTTGGGTTAGCTCCTTTAAGCATGGGATTTATGATTAGAGTCTACTATTTCATGATTTCTTCATTATTAGTGTGTAATTTATGTAATTGGAAGTTAGGGTTCATTCCCAAATTTGGGGAGTTTTTCCTAGAATCTGAATTTAAGTGATTTGTTAGTTCTTCTAGCTTATAATTGATGGGAATTGACCGCCTAGAACATTAAATTCATGTTGAGACCTATAGATTCCCAATTTCATCTTTTTAGTTCATAAACCCCATTCCATAGGTTGGGATTTGGGTCTTGAATAGAAGTAAGGTTTGAATAATGATTCTTCTTGATTATAATTTCCTAATTCAAATATGACTAGACTTTTCTTATATCGAGGCACAAAGGAAGGGAAAGACTAAGGTTTGACTGTTGGAGATTTGTTGTTCGGCTTTCTAGGTAGGTTACGGTTTACCTTATGGTGAGACTTCGATTAGCGAAGTGTATTTTTAGATGATATTATCGGAGAATGCATGTAAACCTTCGGGTATGAAGTTGGGTTGGATGTTGCCTTAGGTTGGGCCTTGCTGAATGATTTGGGGGGCTAGCCACCATGTTGTGTTGTTGACTTATCTTGTTCTATTTACTTACTGGCTCGTTGCTGCATTGAGACATGGGATATCGGTGATTAGTGATATATCATGATTATGACATTGCAGTACCTTACTTTGATTTGATTTTGAGATGAAAATTGTGATTCCATTGTGGCTTATTGTGTAGCATTATTATTGATATTACTTGTGTGTCATGTGTGGTACTGTTTGGGATTGAATTTGTTTTTTGATATTACATTGCAACGTATTCATACTCATTTCCATGATACATTGATATTGCCTTGTTATAGTATTGAGGATGGAAAGTGAGAAGGAAATACAGATGCATTGAGACACATTTGATAAGAGTCATCTCTGGGCTGTGTGCGGATTGACCGGCACTATTCTGAGACTTATTGTATATTGAGTCATCTATGCGTTATGTGCAGAATGACTGATATAAGGCGTATTAGTTGGATATGGAGTCATCTTTGGGCTGTGTGCAGAGTGACCGGTAATATTCTGAGACTTATTGTATATTGAGTCATCTATGCGTTGTGTGCGAAATGACTGATATAAGGTGTATTGGTTAGATATGGAGTCATCTCTGGGCTGTGTGCAGAGTGAGTGGTACATGAACTTCGTAGGTCCCCTATGGGTTGTGCTGCCGAGATATGATGTTCCATCGTCGGAGTACATGTGTACGGTGCATATGCATTGCATTCAGATATTATTGCATTGGATTGTACCTCTTGGTTTTCTGTGATATGTTTTTGATATGATTGTGATATACTGGTTCGGATTGGTTATATTGAGACTTGGCACAGTTGGGCTTAGATACTATAACATAGGTGATGACTTATACCGTGGTTATTGATTCACGTTGACTTGTATCTTGTTGTTTTACGTGTTTATCTTGCTTTGTTGTCTTTATATACGTTAGCTAGTCTTAGTCGACCTATGATACCTACCAGTACTGGTTGTTTGTACTGACCTACACTTGCTGCATTCCTTTATGAATACAGAGTACCAGGTTGGATCCGCTTCTTCCCCTCGTGGCTAATAGTTCGAGGTTGTTGATTCGATTCTTTTGACTTTAGCCCCGATTCTAGCATTACCCGTGGAGGGTAAGGATTTTTCAGTCTATTGTGATACATCTCGCGTGGGTTTAGGTGCTTTGTTGATGCAGGAGGGTAGTGTTATAGCCTATGGTTCCCGTCAGTTGAAGATCCATGAGAGGAATTACCCTACCCATGATTTGGAGTTGCTAGTTGTGGTCTTCACTTTGAAGATCTAGAGGCATTACTTGTATGGCGTCCATTGTGAGGTTTTCACCGATCACCGTAGCCTTCAGCACGTGTTTACCCAGAGAGATCTTAATTTGAGGCAGCGCCGATGGATGGAACTCCTGAAGGACTATGACATCTCTATTCTTTATCATCCAGGGAAAGCCAATGTTATTACTGATGCCTTAAATCGTAAGGTCGCGAGTATGGGGAGTTTAGCCCGTTTGGTTATTTCCGAGCGTCTGTTGGTCAAGGAGGTTCAGACTTTGGCCAACAGTTTTGTTCGCCTTGATATTTCAGCTCTAGTTTTATTCGCCTTGATATTTCAGCTCCAGGCAGAGTTTTAGCTTGTGTAGAGGCGAGATCGTCCTTGTTAGATCAGATCAGGACTCATCATTTTGAGCATGCTCAGTTGAGCAAAATTTGAGATAGGGTTCTTAGAGGTGAGGCCAAGGAGGCCATGATTGATTCTGAGGGTACTTTGAGGATTAAGAGACGCGTGTGCGCTCCTTATGTTGGTGACTTAATTTTGAATGAGCCCCATAGCTCTCGATATTCCATTCATTCGGGGGCGACTAAGATGTATCGTGATTTGAGGCAGCATTACTGGTGGCATCGCATGAAAAAGGATATAGCCGATTTTATGGCTAAGTGAAGGAATTGTCAGCAAGTTAAGTATGAGCACCAGCGACCGGTGGTGTACTTCAGAGGATGCCTATTCAAGAGTGGAAGTGGGAGAGGATTGCCATGGATTTTTTTTGTGGGTCTTCCGAAGACCCTGGGTAAGTTTGATTCAATTTGGGTGACAGTTGATCTGTTGACTAAGTCCGCTCATTTCATCCCAGTTCAGGGTTCTTATACCACAGGGAAGTTAGCCAAGTTGTACATTAGTGACATTATGAGATTGCATAGGATTCCCATCTCTATCATATCTGATCGGGGTGCTATCTTCACTTCCCGTTTCTGGAGCGCTTTTCAAGCTGAGTTAGGTACCCGATTGGAACTTAGTACAACTTTCCACCCCCAGACCGATGGGTAGTCCGAGCGGACCATTTAGGTTCTCGAGGATAAGTTGAGGGCTTGCGTTATAGACTTTGGTGGTTATTGGGATCAGTACCTGCCGTTGGCAGAGTTTGCGTATAAGAACAGTTGTCACTCGAGTATCGACATGGCGCCTTTTGAGGCTTTGTATGGTAGGAGATGTAGATCTCCGGTTGGTTGGTTTGATGCGTTTGAGGTTCGAGCTTGGGGTACATATCTATTGAGAGAGTCTCTTGAGAAGGTGAGGGTTATGCAGGCCAAGCTTTTAACAGCTTAGAGTCGCCAAAAAATGTATGTGGGCCGGAAGGTTCGAGATTTAGAGGCTGCCATTGGTGATCAGGTTCTGCTGAAGATTTCACCCATGAAGGGTGTTATAAGATTTGGGAAGAGAGGTAAGCTGAGTCCGAGGTATATTAGGCCATTTGAGATCCTTGATTGTGTGGGCGATGTTGCTTATATGTTGGCCTTGCCACCCGACTTGGTAGGCGCTCATCAAGTATCATGCCTATGGTACTTACATTGTTCGTTGGGACTCGGTATTTCTTGATGAGAATAAGACTTACGAGGATGAGCCTATTGCGATTTTGGATAGGTAGGTTTGAAAGTTGAGGTATAAGGAGATAGCTTCTGTGAAGGTGTAATACAAGCATCGTCCTGTTGAGGAGGCCACTTGGGAGACTGAGTTCGACATGCGTAGCCGATATCCTTAGTTGTTTGCCAATTCAGGTACTTTTCCGTTCTTTTCCCTTCGTCGCTCGAGGACGAGCGATGGTTTAATTGGTATCTGATGTAACGACCAGTTTGGTCGTTATTGCCTTTACGGTGCTTTTGACCCTTTCCCGAGCTTGTTTAGCTCACATTTGACCCGAGGGGACCATTGAAGCTTCCCGAGGCCTTGGTTATGATTTGGGTGACTTTGTGGGAATTTTGGGCTTACAGCAAAAAGAGTTGACTCAAAGTTGACTTTTTGGTAAACTGACCTTCTTTTAGAATTCGTCGATTCCGAGAGGTCAGGATGATTTTTAGAACTCGTGCGTGTATTCAGTTCAGTTCCCAATGCACTCGGGTGCATTTTAGGACTTGGGTTGGAAAGTTAGTGTTGAGGTATCCGGGGTTGACTCGATCAACGAGACCTTTGTTGGGAATTTCGAGGCCACGAGTGCATCCATAGCGCGTTTTTATGTATATCTACATATATGGTTTTTGAGCATATGGTCTCGGGTTATAGTCAAAATTTCGGGATGAATTAGTGAAACTTGTGTAATTTTCTGGTCTGTGGTGCACCGCTTAAGCGGCACCATGACCGCAGGCAGCGGTAACACTATAGCAGTGGCCCTGCCGCTACAGCGTCCTTATGTAATTTGAGCAGGATCGCAGAAGCAGTCTGGGGACCGCGGAAGCGAGAGCGCTGGAGCGGCTAATGGACCGCGGGAGCGGGTGACGGGCAGTTAGATTCATTAAATGCGTCTTAAAAGCCCTAAGTCTTTCATTCAATACCATTCCTAGTTTAGAGCTTTTTGGGAGCATTCAAGGTTGTTCTTCTTAGAAAATCATTGTGGTAAGTTCTTTGACCTTCCTTTCCATTCCATGTTACATTAATCCCCTTAGGAATCCATTAAGCATGCTAGTTTCCTTAAGAAATGATGGATTGAAAGAGGGTTTTGTGGGTTCTTCATTCTAGGCTATTAAATCTTGAATTAGTGGTTGGGTTAGCTCCTTTAAGCATGGGATTGATGATTAGAGTCTACTATTTCATGATTTCTACATTATTAGTGTGTAATTTACGAAATTAGAAGTTAGGGTTCATACCCAAATTTGAGGGTTTTTGGCTAGAATCCGAATTTAAGTGATTTGTTAGTTCTTCTAGCTTATAATTGATGGGAATTGATCACCTCGAACATTAACTTCGTGTTGAGAACTATAGATTCCTAATTTCATCTTTTTAGTTCATAAACCTCATTCCATAGGTTGGGATTTGGGTCTTGAATAGAAGTAAGGTTTGAATAATGATTCTTCTTCATTCTAATTTCCTAATCCGGATATGACTAGACTTTCATTATATCGAGGCACAAAGGAAGGGAAAGACTAAGGTTTGACTGTTGGAGATTTGTTGTTCGGCTTTCCAGGTAGGTTACGGTTTACTTTATGGTGAGACTTCGATTAGCAAAGCGTATTTTGAGATGATATTATCGGAGAATGTATTTAAACCTTCTGGTATAAAGTTGGGTTGGATATTGCCTTAGGTTGGGCCTTGTTGAATGATTTGGGGGCTAGCCACCACATTGCGTTGTTGACTTATCTTGTTCTATTTACTTACTGGCTCATTGCCACGTTAAGACATGGGATATTGGTGATTAGTGATATATCATGATTATGACATTGCAGTACCATACTTTGATTTGATTTTGAGATGAAAATTGTGACTCCATTGTGGCTTATTGTGTAGCCTTATTATTGATATTACTTGTGTGCCATGTGTGGTACTGTTTGGGATTGAATTGGTTATTTGATATTACATTACATCGTATTCATACTCATTTCCATGATACATTGATATTGCCTTGTTATGGTACTGAGGATGGAAAGTGAGAAGGAAATACATAGGCATTGAGACACATTAGATACGAGTCGTCTCTGGGGTGTGTTCAAATTGATAGGTACTATTCTGAGACTTATTGTATATCGATTCATCTCTAGGCTATGTGTGGAATGACTGATATGAGGTGTATTGGTTGGATATGGAGTCATCTCTGGGTTGTGTGCGGAGTGACTGGTACACGGACTTCGCAGGTCTCCCATGAGTTGTACTGCTTCCATTGTCGGAGTAACTGTGTACGGTGCATATGCATTACATTCTTCATTCATACATTATTGCATTGGATTGTACCTCTTGGTTTTCTGTGATATGTTTGTGATATACTGGTTTGGATTGGTTATACTGAGACTTGACATAGTTGGATTTAGATGCTATAACATAGGTGATGACTTGTACCGTGGTTATTGATTCGTGTTGACTTGTACCTTGTTGTTTTACATATTTATCTTGCTTTGTTGTCTTTATATACATTAGCTAGTCTTAGTCATCCTACGATACCAACCAGTACTTGTTGTTTGTACTGACCTACATTTGATGCATTCTTTTATGAATGCAGAGTACCAGGTTGGATCCGCTTCTACCCCTCGTGGCTGATAGTTCTAGGTTGCTGATTCGAGTTTATTTAGGGTGAGCATGAGCACGTTTGCTGCCCAAAGACTCTTCTTACTATTTATGTCTTATTTCTATTTCGAGACATCATTTGAGATTTATGTATTATTCAGACTTGTAGTATTGGTAGAGCTCTTGTATGACCAGACCAGATGCTGGGGTTGGATTCTCATTACTTCCGTACTTCTTTATATTATTATCGTGAGACTTACGTCATTCTATTTTCTTCCGCTTTACTTATGATTTATGATTGTTGGGGTAAGGGTTCACCTACCGAGGTGGGAAAGATAGGTGCCCGCACGACTTAGTGAAATTAGGTCGTGACATCAAGACGACCCCATTTCGATGTTCTGAGTGTGTGAGCAGGTTCGTAGTGAGTTTGATGACTGAAATGCATATTTGGTTTGTCTCTGACAGGTTCCATATGAGTTTCAGGTGTTGGATTGGAGTTTTGGACATAAATGAAATTGCTAGTTTCTGGTGTCTAAACTTCTCCTTCGTGAGCACGGGTAGAGGACCGTGACCGCGAAGCCTGGGATAGGTGGTCATCGCGATCGTGTGTGGGTCTTAAAGGTTAGACTTGACCACAGTTAATATCAGGTGAAGACAACTGCATATCGATGTTTTGAGTGAGCGAGCAGGTTCTAGTGTGTTTTATGACTGAAATGTATATTTGGTTTGTGTTTGGGAGGTTCCGTATTATTTTTGGGTGTTGGATAGGAGTTTTGGGCATAGCTGAAATTGTTAGTCTCTTGTCTTTGAAATCCTTCTTTGCAATAACAAGAGGAGGATAATGACCGCGAAGACCTAGGATAGGTGGTCATTGCGATCGTGTGCGGGTCTTCACGACCACGATGAAGGTTCATGGGCCTGGTCAGGAGACTCATCATGATAGACATGGTGTGTCCGCAGTTGCGATGAAGGATCGCAAACTGGCAGTAACTTAATTCCAACTTCGAACTTGGACTTCATAATTTCTTATCTTGGGTTCTAGAGCTCGGTTTGAGGTGATTTCAAAGGCTACTTGCACGATTTACCTTGCGGTAAGATTCTAATTCTCATTGTGATGTTTCTTCTTGATTCCTTCCATAAATTTTGGATTTAATCCATGATTTGGGTTGGGGGAAATGAGGGTTTTAGCCCTAAGATTAAGATAACAAAATTCTTGTAATTGGAAGTCGATTTGTGGATAGTTTTGAATGATTTTATGGGTTTAAGCTAATTTTATGGATTTAAGCTAATTAAGTCATGGGTAAACTGATGTTTTAATAAAATTCCATTTTGGCCCTTAGGGGCCCAGCTTTAGCTTTTTGGGTGACTTTGTGGGCCCAAGATAGTAGTATAGCAATATGGGTATCTACTGACTCATTCAACGGCAGACATGTATTTGATTGAATGGGAATGGTTTGAGTCATTGAGGAAAGGAAAGGCTATTTCTTGAGGTTCGTGGCATGTTTGCTCTCCATTTGAGGTATGTTGAGACTTCTAGACTTTAGTTGTAGGACTTTTCCGATAAGTAAAGATAAAATTGATAATAATAATAATAATAATAATAATAATAATAATAATAATAATAATAATAATAATAATAATAATAATAATAAGAGGTAGGGGAGTAACAGGGGGTCTCATACCCGTGACTTGACGGGCATTGATATGAGTGTTGGTGTCATGATATTGGTAGTAATGTACTGTGTAGTTATGTGTGGTGACCCAAGAATGCCAAAACAATGTGGCATTAACTGTTATGTGGTACTTTCTTATACTTAGTTGTTGATTTTGTTCTGGAAAACCATGGAACCTCATACACTCATGATAGAAATGTTGGTAACTTACTAGAATTGGTTGGCTATTAAGTCTGGATCGTTGATGAACATACCTGAATACGTTGGCTATTAAGTCTGAACTATTGATGAATTTACTTGAACTTGTTGGGTATTAAGTCTGGATTTGAGGTATCACGCATTTGTATATAGTTGGCTCAGGTTGCACGCCTGTAATAGATCATATTATAATGTAAGGTATGTGGCCACTTATGGTTAGAAGCATGGTATTTTCCCTCTTAAGCTTTGGACCCGATGTGATCTGGAGGATCTTGTCATTACGGTGGTATATGGACTTAGCGGTCCCCTATGGGTCACATTTCCCGTATAGTCCCGTGGAGTGCTGTGTGTATACAGAGCATATCGTGTTGCATTGCATTTCATTACTCATTCCTTAATTGGTTACTTTGATTGGTCGTTTTATCTTATTTTTTGACTATCTGAATAACTGAGTACGTGGATTGTATGGTACTTTTACACTAAATACCTAGTTTATGGTTAGTTATTAGTTGAGGCTACTGGTAAGGTAAAAAGGAAAGATTTTCTATTTCTTCTTCCGTATGTCGGTGTATGAGATGCACTGAGTACATGTGCTTCTCGTATTCAAATTACACGTGTTGCACTTTTTATGGTTCAGATTCGACTCCGCGTACGAGCGGACACCGCGGAGTAGTGTGGGTCCGAGTTGATACCATGAGGAGATCGTGGTGAGTTGCATGGTTGTCCGGCAACACCCTTTTCCCTCTATATTTTCTTATATTCAGACAGTGTATTAGTGGATTCAGATTTGTACTTTTCTATTGTTAGAGGCTCTTGTACTTATTGATGTTTGACAAAAAATACATATATTTACTCATTGTTGCCTCACCTTTTAATACTTTTAACTGTCTTTTGAGTACTATTATATTGCTTTGTGCTTAATATTATATCTTTACTATGTAGGAATAAAGCGGTGTGAAGATGAAAAAATTAGAGCAAAAATTGGATTGAAATTACAAAAGAAAAAAATGAAGAAAAGAAAAGAAAGAAACAGGAAGTGGTAGACGTCATGATGCCTAATCATTGGCTACATATGGTGTAATGATTGGGAACTTTTTATAAAAAAAAAAATGAAAGAGAAAAGAAGCAGCAATTCTCTATGTCGCAACAGTGAATGCGGCAATTTGTGCACTGGGCTGATTTCGGAATCAAAATATTTCCCTATTCACTTTGGATTCAGTTATTTTATTTGAGGTTTTTTCCTACACCTATAAATATTTCATAAGCCACAATTCTTAGACATCTTTGGCAAAAAACACAAGTTTGGAGGCTAAGGTTCCTATGTATATTTTCTTTCTTTTATTTGAACCTTGTTTATGGGAATTTCTTGGTGACAATTGAGATTAAAACTCTTGCTATGCTTATTTATTGATCAATATTATTTTTAATCAAGTAAGTTATTATTATTTTAATAATTCTTGTTCTTCAACGTTTCTCAAGGGAATAGCTAACCCTAGGACTTGCCCATTTACTTTGTTTGAAACTCGGAAAAGGAAAAACGGGGTTGGGATAGAATAATTAACATGAATTTGGGGCACTAACCCCCATCTAATGGAAATTGACGTAGGAATAGGCGATTCCACTTGTAGCCATAGTCGGGTGTTCTTAATGCTCCTAATTGCTTTAGGGATATTCAATTAGGTAGTCTAGTTAATCTTCGGGAGAAGTTAATTTAGAGTCATTATCCAAGGCTAATTAACATAATATTACCATTATCTGTAATTCGTGAAATATATTGGATCATTACTTGAGAAGCAGTTTTCTTTATTCCATTCTTGTGGCCATTGATCAATTTACTTGCTTTCTAGATTAGATTTAATATTTTCGTATTTTGTCAAAACCATATCTAAAAAGCACCATTGATGAGTTCGGCCTAGCTGTTGTTGGTGATAATTCCTAATCTGCTTAAATGCCTACATATTGTTCTCTGTGGGATTCGACCCCAACCTTATTGGGTTACTATATTTGACAACGTCCGCGTTATGCCATTAAAAGGTGTAATTTGAGCGTATCACTTATGATACCAATCTTGGTGGATTTCGGTTGTTTTTCGCATTTCTTATTATAAGACTTAGTATTATGGATATTCGACTTCTTTCTTTAGTTTCCGCTTATTTAATTTATTGTATTGATAAAAGGTTGAGATGGCTTACCTATTGGTAGTGAATAGGTGCCATTATGACTTATAATTTTTCGATCCTGACATCGGGATAGGCTCCCCATGGTTCATCTTATAGATCCTCATGTCATGGAGGGCATTCGGACTATTATGGTCCTTCTTTGCAACCATGGCCCATAGAAAATGCTTTGAGTACGGTGATCCGGAACAATATAAGAAGAATTGCCTAGACTTATGCATGATGGGATGCATAAGAGTTCTCAGGTTTCCACACCAAGGGCAGTAGCACAGCCAGCTATATGTGGCAATAACTCCTACTAATCAATGCGCCTAGTGAGCCCTATGGAGCTCTTACCATCTGTCTTTACTTACTTTAATGCATTAGGGACAATTTATGATTTTCAGTTGGGGGTGGGCTAGTTTGTTTCTTGTTGTATCTCCTGTATATATGTGTTAGTGTACTCCCCTCGGCTTTTCTTAGTCATGGTTGTTTAGGTAGAATAAAGTAGTTTTTAATTATACGGTATTGGTTGAAGTAACTTATGGAATGTACAATGTTTTGAAGTTGAAATGGACCCTCTGAAAGTGTACTCAAAAGTATTGATGTATTGACATGCATAACTCTTTTTATGACATTATAATTATTGGTGTTGATTGTTATTGTCTTGAGTACTTGCTTGGGAGTCAAGTCTGAAGTAGAAATGAAATCCATGTGCCAGTGTGTGTGAGTCTCATAGTTATATGTTCATGTGCTTCACTTGTAATCTAGAACTTGCATAGTTAGTCAAGCCATTTCTCTAAGGATAGTTTGGTTGTAGAGATGATCCTAGGCTTTCTTGGAATGATATTGAAGCTCTTTTTGTCACGCCCCAACTCAGGGAACATGCGGGCACCTACTATTTCCCACCTGTCCATTATGCAACCAACCAACAATAAATAAATAAATAACCCAAGTATAATACGATAAGTCTGACATAATATATAAATACTAAGTGTGGAAGATAAACAAATCCCAAAATCTGGTCTAGTCAGTACAAGAGCTACTAAATACTACTACAAGTCTGAATAGTCAATACATCATCTGAAATACATATTGCCTCGAAATAGAAATCGGACAATAAAGAAAAAAGAGGCTCGGGCTGCATGGATCATCAGTAGCTCACCCTCAAAACTCTAGGAATGCCGCCTCGGGATCAGTCGCGAGGTGTGGAAGTCTCTCCAACATCAAACTCTGCACTCATAAAAAGAGTACAACAAGGTAGCATTAGTACAAACATTGTACTGAGTAAGCATCATAGGCCGACAACAGTTAGATCATGCATCCAAACAAGAAAATGGAAAGATAATCATGCTCACAGACAGATACAAGTCAACAAGTCCAAATAGTGTAATCAATTACCAAACAATGTCTCAAATATTTCACAAGTCCAAACATAACCAAATAATCACCCAATAACTCAAATATCACCGAAGATAAATATCAATCCAAATGACAATAAGAACATATATTATGAATGCATATGGAATGCAATGCAATGATACACACATGCTCCGGGGGAACGATGTCCACCTCTCGACAGTTATGACCCATGGGGACCGCTAAGTCCATATACCGTCATTTCGTATCACACATCCTAGAATGACTTCTGCCTCCAAATCATGCTAACCACTCCATAGCACACAACATAGAGATGGATACGTAAATATAGCAATGTCGCATAAATCATACTTACCTTCGCCATCACCATCTTCCAATAACAAGACCATGATAGATATATTATGGATATGAGAGTATGTCATGCAATGACAATATCATAAATAACATATAGATTCGAGTCAATTCATATAAGTATAGCCATCAAAGTACAAGTATCACATGAATCCGTTCCTTCCAACCAGTCTTCCATAATACATAGAAACCACCAATTCACATAAGAGAAGTCAAGCATAACCTAGGGATTCTATAGGCCAAGTGCCCGAACACACAAGTCACACGACAGTACCAACCGAAGAACTCCATCCCAAACTTTATACCCGAAGGTTCACATGATGTCTCCAACAATTCCCTAGTACTACATATGGTCGCTAACCGAAGTCTAACAAAAACGTTAAGTCATAACCTACCTAGAGTACCGAACAGGAATCCCAAACAATCACGCGAGCGCCTTGCCTTTCTTCAATTCCTTTAAATACTCAGGGTCTATTTATAATGTAATCTAGATTAGAAATTATGAAGAACTGTACCCATAATGCTAGGCTTCTAATTTGGTCAACTTAAGCCTATGGGATTTGGGAAAACGGGCCCACAAGGGCAAAATGGGAAATTCGAAAGTGAAACATGCAATTCAAGTCTATGTTATCAAAACCCACTAATCAATTACCAAAACAACTCAATATTAAGCAAAACTTGTATCTAAAGAGAAATCCCTAATTTTGGGTATGAACCCTAATTCTCAAATTCATAAATTGGTTACTAATAATAAAGGAATCATGTTTATAAAGCTATTACCATCAATTCCATACTAATATAAGCTTATTCCATCAAAAAATCAAGTTTGATAACCAAAAGTTCATTCAAGAAAGAAACCCCAAGAACCCTTTTTAATCCTTATGTTATAGGAAGACTCTAGCTTGAATTATGGAGTTTCTAAGGTGGATTATGAATCATAAATGAAGGATAGGGTTAGCTGAACTTACCTCAATGAAGAATTGCCTCATAATCTCTTGTTTTTCTCCTAAAGTAGCTCTAGAACTGAGAGTAATGAATGACGAGTGATAGGGTTTGAAAAAGGATTTAAGTCATTTAAGTTCCCATTGACCGCTACAGCAATCTACAGTCCGCTATGGCGGAACCGCTGTAGCGGTGATATGATCACCCTAGCGGTCTCTCGCAATCCCATTAAGCCACTATAGCGGCGGGGGCCATCGCCACGGCGATACTGTTTGTCGCCGGTCTGGTGCCGCCATGGCGGTACACCAGACACTAGAAAGTTAGTCAATTCCATAAGTTTCAACCTGAAATTCGACTATCACCTGAGGCCCCGCAGATACAACACAAACATCCAAACACACATAAAAATGTGCTACGAACTCACCCATGGCCTCAGATTTCCCAACGGGGTCTCGTTGACCAAGTCAACCCCCAATACCCTAAAAAACACTTTCCAACCCAAGTCTCAATACGCACTCTAATGCATTGGGAAACGAACCGAACATACCCGCAAGTCACAAATAACCATACAGACCTCTTGAAATTGACGAAATTATGAAAAATGTCTGTTTACCTAAAAGTCAACTTTAGGTCAAACCTTTTTCGCTTTAAGGCTTATTATCACAAAAACCAATCTAATATTCATCCGATGACCTCGAAAATCATACCACCCGTCCCCGAAAGTCTAATATAAGCTAATAAAGCTCAAAAAAAGGTCAAAAGTATCGTAACGACCAAATGGGTCGTTACACTTTTGACCTTTGTAAGCCTACATGTGTACAAATATGTTTCCCTAGTCTCCCATTTTGAGCCTTTGAACCTTTTTCTTGGCTAGCTGCTAATGAACCTCTACGCTTTGTTTGAAAATGTTCCCTTTCTTGTAGCCTTTCTCTCCTTGACACTTTTAATAATGAACGTGAGGCTTAAAGCCTAAATTAGGGGTGAAGTGCAATACATGTGGAAACTGAGGCCTAAAGCCAAAGTTGGGGTGGAGAGAAGTGCCTAGTCTATGATCCAGTGTATTTGAAAACGTTGCCATTCGAAATCAAAAGCTAGAAAACATTGCACAAAAAGAGTGAATAATTAAAAGTTAGATAAACCATACCGGGGTTGTAGGAAGAAAGGAAAAATAATAAGGAGACGCATCGCCTTCACACAACCTTGCCATTCGATAGGATGAGTGGTCGTCATAAGTCGGTTCTCCGGTGCATAACTTTTGAGCACTATTTGGGCCTTTATTGGCATTATGAATTGGGCCTGTAATAGCATTATTGATTTTAGTTTGCCCCCTGCTGAAATGTGAATAATAACTTGACTTGCTATTTACCTTGATTGACACAATATAATGCTTTTTAAGAAGATGAACAGAAATTGACTTTTCTTCAATAATGATTTTACTGAATTCCATGATTTTACTCTACCACTAGATTTGAATTGTTTCAAGCGATACTGTTTACTTACTATTATTATTATTACTATGATTATTTTATGATATGAGCTCTTATCCCTAGACATTCATTAAGTACCCAGTACTCAGGCATACCACTGTTGTATTTGATGGTATGTTAGGTAATGAAGAGGAGCAGGTATAGGATGACCACACAGGTTAGGAGTACTTGATTTCCGGTCAGACTTTGGTGAGCCTGCATGCTTGTTCGTGGGACTCAGACTATTTATCTTTATTTCCTATTAGTTTCAGGCTGTGTTCCGAGTTATTCACTTTATCTTAGAAGCTCCATCAATATGTATGGTAGGTAGTATTTGTGACAATCGTTGCTTGACTTATTAGGCACGTTTCCATGCTTAGTTGACACACATATTTTTATTAGTTATATCATCCTTGTATTTTATTTAATTATTCAGATGACTTTAATGATGCATAATTGGTTTAATTAATTATAATGGGGTAGTTGGTGGAATATTTCTATCTTTATATGGTGTTTCCAATGCGATTCCGTAGTATCGGATGTCTATTATGCCAGGGTCAGGTTTGGGGTGTGACAACACACCTTTGATGGATGCTTTCCTTGTTTGCACTTCTCATACCACCTTAGGAGGAACACTTTTGTCTCTTGCTTTTGTGATCTATCTAGGAGATAGATCTCCTTTATTACTGTCATCCAAAGAGACCTGAATTATTATCCACCTCCTTATCATCTCCAATGTCAATCTCTTTTTTCTACTTCATCACCCTGTAAGTTCTCCTTGTTATTGACCTTATGCTCATGATTCTTGCCACCATTTGCTTATTATTGTCCCCCTTGTTGTTGTCCTGTTATTCCTCCTCTCTTGTTGACTCCTGTTTTTTTAATCTTCTGTTATTTTGTTGTCTAGTTTTGTCTGTTCTTCTTGTGTACTTGTATTAAAAGTGTTAGCCTCTTCGCCTTTTGTAAGTAATACACTCTCATGATTTCCATCTGGTGGTTCTTCTGGAGCCTCATTTTCTCTTGGTATCTCTTCTTCTTGAACCTTCTCTTTTTCCATTTGATCAAATATGCTCATGTTGTTAACTTGATCAGTAGTCACCAACTACCCTTCTGTATTATTTTCATCTTCCTGATTTGTTCTTGGTTGTGTTTTCTCTGTATATGTGTCTTGATTAGATTCCTTAACAATGTCCTTCTCAGATTCGAAATTGTTCTGCTTTCCAATTGCCCTAACTTGTTCAATTCCCTTATCTAGTGCCTTCTCAGATTCAAAATGATTCTGCTTTCTAGCATCCTGAACGTGTTTATTTCCTACCATCAATTTACCACTTTATTCTGTTTCCCAAGAGAAGCCTCCACCCATGGTTTAGATGTATCTTTAACATTGTTGTTCACGTTCTACCAGTCTTGATCCTGCTTCTCCCTTGTGTCATCTATCAAATCCACCAATGCATCATATTTATTTTTTGTACCATCCCCTTATCTGTGCTAACTTCTTTCCCATTATTCTTGTTGCTTCCCTGGACACCTTTTCTTTCTTGAACTGCTCCATTATATTTGTTATTACTTTTCCTATTCTGAACAACATTCTAGTTTTGGTTTATTACCTTTCCAGCCTTATAAACCTTATTTTGTTTCGGTAATTAACCCTTTTATTTGTCAACTGAACATTGTCTCCCTCCTTTCCTGTTGCCTATTTTCCTCCTCCTTCTCTCCATTTTTCTCTTCCTTCTTTGGTCTATGTTCATGATACAACACCCAACAGCCTTGCATATCATGACCCTGAAACTAGTAATGGGTATAGTACTTTGGCAAGTAATCATATTGAATTACTTTCCACTTCGATTGTACTTCACCTATTTCTTTATCAAGACAGTTTATCTGATCCGCTTTGGCAACTCCTTCAGCAGGTCGATTTACAATTTTACCCTAACACAAATAGGTCTTGTTTAATTGTTTGTGGCCTTATAGATCACTAAATATTTTTCTACTACATTAGCCATGGAAGATATTTACTCCTTATCAAACAAGTTTGTTAGCAGTATAGGGAAAGGTATCCATGCAATACTGATAGTTGTTTCTCCCTCCAGATTGAACCATGGATCCCACTTTAAGAATCGTAATGGGAAATACTAGTTTCTTAGTCGTAGCTCCCATCCTCGTGCAAATTCTATCTCATAGGTAGCCTCTCAAACTCCCTCTTCATACGTAATCGTAGGTTCGCCATGCAAGAAAGTAATAGGTTTAATATCAATCGGCTCAGGAACCTATTGTGCACTGGCATTGTGTAAAACTATTGACTAGTTGGATATAGTAGGGTCGGTACTAGTATTTGTGTTTGTGGTGGTAATGATAGGCAAGCCAACCCCATAGAAGGCTAGCTGCGGGCCGATGAATCCATTATCGACGAAAAATGTCAACTGTGTTTCTAGGTTTCATATCGTTTATAAGTTTAGGGTTTACTAGCTAGAGAGCGTCAAGCCTTGACACTTATGGAGATATGAGTTTTTTTTTCACACAATTTATCTTTTCTTTTGCCTATTTTTATAGTAGAACGTTATGAATTGTGTAGACGCCACAAGCATGAGTTGCTAGTTCTCTCATTATTCTGGGGTTGTGATATTACCCATGAATGTTATTTATTGAAATGATTTCTAGGGTTGTGAGATTATTTCAATGACATGTTCATGCATGATACGTGAACCATCAAACTTCGTGGTGGTAAAGTACCCATCAGTGTCCCAGCAAGAGACTTATTAGCATTTTGGGAGCACTCGTCCACAAACTTCAAAATTTCTTTAGCACATTCAGTTCTGGGAAGAGTAGACTTAATGTTGCCCGCAATATTTTCTTAGGGATTGCCCTGAATTACCTACCTTATTTGAATTCTACCATAAATGTGTTTTAACTTTAAAAAATATTTCTTGGCAGAAAATGTTTTCTTAGCGGAAACGTACTCTACCATATCTATCCTTTTCTTGGATGAAAAGTTTTGTACTTCTATAAATAGAAGATCTTTTCTTCTCATACAACAACACAATAACATCCACAGTGCAGTCATTAAAGAGTGTTGTTTAGGGGCGATTCTTCTCTCCATAGTTTTTATGCTTTCCTTTATATTAATTTTCATATGTAGGTCAATCGATCAAATCCAATTAAAATATTATGACTTTTTAGTATAGTTCGTTCAAGATTTGTAATTGATAGCTTCTGCATGCCGCCTTTTTATTTCGATCCCAACATATTTATTAACATAATCATTAGGCTTAATCTGTTAGACCGATCCCAATACTTATAATAGGACCTTTCCAAAACACAGCTAGTTTTAGTAATAGCACCTGAGTTCTCAGTATATCGTGCAACGCCAGGTCTACAACTCCAAGGTGAAATTTGATCTGTTCATACCAATCTGAGAAGTTGATCCATTAAAGGTCGTAATAGATGCAGAGTGTGAATGAGCAAGTGCTGGAAATAGAATATGCTCATTCGTTAATGCTTTGAGTTTTAAACTTAAACATACTTCAGATTAAAAAATGCTTTATACTCTTAAATGTATGTTGATATCCTCGTTTGCTCGAAACATCAACATACAACATTAAACATAGTCATCCTTTAGTAAGAACATAATTTATGTTAGGATTGGGCTACTACCTATGTACTCAATGAACCGGGTTCTTTGAGCAACTATGCAAGAATGCAAATTGCTGAATAACTAAATCAACACAAGAATTTTTACATGGAAAACTCCTTGCTCAAGGGAGGCAAAAGCCACGGCCTATGTATTATAGGACTTTCCCAAACTTCTCTAAACTCAAGCAGTTTAAGGCTTGCAATTGACCTAAGGAATTGTTACTTAACAGTCCCGCTGTCACGACCCAACCCGCTATGACTGGAACCCACACTAACTCCTAGTGGGTGAACCAATACACTAGCCATCTACTCATTCAATCCCCTTTTTAGTTAACTAATTTATAACAGTTAAACATAAGATAAATTAATAAATAGTCATGCCATAAAACAATAACGTAAATGTGGAATTCCTAACTATTACAATCCCAAACTCCGAAAATCACCGTGCAAGGACTCTAATCCAAAACAGGTCTAAGGAATGTATACTGTCTGAAATAAATAACCATAAATGTCTGGAATGGAAATAAACATTAGGAAAAAGGAGATCTTCGGGCAGCCTAGCATGGATAAAGCTCACCCTAAATCGCTGAAAGAAACTACCTCGATGCTAAATATGAGGTCGGCAGTAGAATCTTTGGATCTGATACGCACTCGAAAGAATGCGAAGGCGATATTAGTAGAAACACTATGTACCGGTAGATATCATAGGCCGACTAAGATTAGTATCATGCATGAATCATAATATCAATAAAATAGACAGACCAGTCACACATAATCAAATAACCTAATAACAAGTCAACCAATGATATTACAATCAAGTCATCCAATGATATCAAAAATCAAGTCAACGGAAGCAAACAACGGAAATAAGTCTACCAACAACATTCTCAATACTCAATCACTGACCACTTGTGTACACACATGCTAATTGGTGTCATTGCCCAATAGTCATGACCTGCAAGGGACCCATGGTGCCCATGTACCACTCGTTCCGGATTCACTCCTCGGACCCGAGCTTATAACTAGGCCACATCCTCACCTCCGGTCAAATGTACCTATTCATATGTAGGTCTCATCCTCACCCCCGGTCAAATGAGCCTTTTCATACATATTTATATTTACTGTCACATCGCTTTCAATAATCGATTTATCATTTTGTACCTCAATCACCAAGAAGATCATATTAACATCTCACCACAACATCATCAACCTGTAGGTCCCAACTTATCGAATAGTGGAACAAAGCCCGTATAATCACTCAATCAATAGCAAATAGGAATTTCAACCACACACATTATGCTTGAAGACTAGACATGCTTTCTCCTATTAATTTCACAACACATACAATCATCTAATCAAAGTCTAACTCAAGTGAGCCGTAACCTACCTCAACTCAGTATAGGCACGAACAACGTGCATTACTCGCTTTAGTCGTTCCCTTCCGTAATGCCTCGGAACGCTCAAAGTCTAGCAATTAAGATGCTAAATAAGTCACAATCACTCTAGTCAACAATATCAATCCAAAGAACACCCTTTCCTTTTTCCCCATTCTAATGGGTGAATGTTTTCTAGGTGAAAATCAACCTAACCCTTTCCTTAACAACCATGAACTATCAATTTACAAGGCTATTTAATCAAATTATCTCTTATAAGCAGTTTCTATGGTCGAGCTACCATTTTTATGAAACTCTAAGTCTCAATTCACTTAGTTCATGTCTCCAATGGTTTAATTCTTGATTAGAAAGGGATGACCCAAGCCATTAGATGATAAACACACAATAACAATCATAACCCACTAACTATTGAAAGTCTATTAAGTTCTAGGGTTACTATTCCCAGTTCACCATTGTAGACCCACAAAAGGGATGATAATCATAGAGATGAAAGCGTAAAGATAGAAAGAATGATTGAGACTTACCTCTCAAGGCTATTCTTGCCCTAGCTTAGAATTTTGCCCTATGTGCTTGTTGGGAACTGTTTGGAGTTTTATGAATAAAGAATTCGAAACTAAGTGTTTAAAACACAACTACTGTTTCCCGTTGACCGCTGCAGCGGTCGTTCTACCGCTGCGGTGGTCTCGCTATAGCGGCCAAGTTCCTGTCGTAGCGGACCATACCAAAACCATCCCTCCGATGTGGCGAGCCTAGCCCTGATGCAGCAGTCCAATGCCCGCTATAGCGGATACCCCAATTCCCATCTGACCGCGGCGGCGAAATGACCGTCGCTATAGCAATCCCACCGCAGCGGTACATCCCCCGTGACAGCGGTACCAGAGGCAGTAAGCTCAAAATTTTCCCCAGTTTTCCACTCTACCACACAACACTTCATCTAAGGCCTCACAAACATAAACAAAACATGCACATTAATGTAAAAATACCATATGAACTCACTTGTGGCCTCGGAATCCCCCAACGGAGGTCTAATTTCCTACGTCACCCCCCAATGGACACAATAACATCAAACAATAATCATAAACAAACTAATTTCCCAGCTCTTAAGCTTCTACATTGGAGTTTCTATTAGCTCATTCTACCATTGGAAGGGTTCTATTCGGTAGGGTGATCCTAGATTTTCCATAACGACCGGGAGGGTCGTTACACCCGCCTTTACACACATAATGCTTAACACTTTAATAACTCTATCCAGTCAAAGAAGTCCCTTACAACTCAATACAAACACCTATCACTCAATAATACAAAAGGTAAATAGATTGAACCACAATTCGAACCTAGCTATGAGTAAAGAACTGAAATATAAATCTTGATAAGCTTGGGTTCTTTATAGTTGGTTCTGCGAGAGACTACGCGTTGACTCCGCTCACTCTTTTCTAACGTTGGAATTGTATCTTGATTGTGGTTAAGGTCCAAAGCATTTTCGTGTTATGTTTATATATAAGCAGTTGTCGCTTTGTTTTGTTGAATCCAACCAAATATTGTTTTCATAATTGTACTCGAAAACCAATCCTTGTTTGACTTGGTATAACACTCCGTAAATTCGGGTTAAGTTTTAATACATTACGAGAGTGATAATGTAATATTTTATCCATATGAAGTCCTATTGGAGTGAGTTTGGGTCGAAATTGTTGTCTTAAGATCAAGATGAATAGTGAAGTGCGTAAGATTTAATAGAATCGACTAAATTTATGATAGCCATGACTTCTAATGAGTTCATGCGAAGATTCATTGAGAATTTGAGAAAACTTAAAATATGAAAGTCGTAGCCCTTTGAAATGCCTTTCCAATCATATAAGGACCAGTCAATTGGTGCTCTGCAATAGGCGTTATGCTCGTTTTAGTGAACGGTGATAGGGTGGCGCAGGAGAATCAGTGGTTTGAAGTCTTTTGACTTGTCGCACCACCTGTACAATGCAACGGTGGCATAAAGGAGCTAAATTCTGAAGTTTTTTTGGCCTGTTGTGGCACCCTTGCAACGCAAGGGTTGCGCAACTGCACAATTCGTAAATTTCGTGTTTTTAAAGTGCCCAAGTTTGGAAATTCTTTCCAACTTCATTCTAGATGACCTTTTGGACAGAAAACAACCCTAAGACTTCCGCAAAACCCTAAGTTAAGTTATTGCTCAATCCTTATGATTACTACGTCAAATTAACCATTGATTAACACTAGTTCATACTTCAAACCCTTACATTCTTGAAAATTGAAGAAAGAGAAGTTGAAGGGACGTTTGGAAATTTTCTTGAAGGTATGATCTTTGATCTTTTCTGATATTTATTAAAGGGATTGGGACTAGGGTGTTATAATTGATTAGAATCCAAGGGAGATTCTTGGGGATCAAGAACGTATTTTGGGTATGAAAAAGCCCTAGTTGTTTTATTAAGGGCGGGAACTCTTAGAATTAGTTAAAGTTTTGAACTTTATCATTAAAATCTATTGTAGAACAATTGTGAATGTGGAGGAATCTGTTTGATAGCATGTTAACGGGATTTGAGATATGACTACATTTTTGAAATCTTCTTCTGAACTATGTCTACATTTTGAACACTCTTTTGAAGTACACTTATGTTTGAAATCTTATTTTGAAGGATGTTTGTTTGGAAAATATCTTTGGATTTGAAGATGATCTAGAACATGGTCATGCACAAGTAGGGTCAAGTGGGACATACACTTTTATGTTGGTTGAGACGGTTTGTATGATTCATTTCATGGTTGAGTTGGTCCAAGTCTTGATATGACTTGTGGCTTTGTGACTTGTACCTTCACTGTTTGGTTTTGTATTGATTTACCATATTTACACTAATTTATGCATTCATACACTCATGTATGATGGAAATGGTTGGCAAGGCTTGTGGCATGATGCCTTGTGTTTGACATTGATATTACTAATTGTTCATAGTTAATATAATCTTCTTGTTGAACTTGTGATACTATTTGATACGTGGTACTTGATGATTTGAGCATGGATAATAAGAGGGAAGGACCATATCGTTACGTACAAATATATGGAAAGGCACATATGTGACCTAGATTATGAATCGTGGTTCGAGGTTCGTTCTAAAAATTAGGGATACATTGATGTGGCCCACGTTCGAGGTTCTTTTCGGAGCGGAGCTTTATGCTCGGGTCCGAGGAGTGAATCTGGAACGAGTGGTACGTGGACACTATAGATCCGCTGCAGGTCATGACTACTGAGCTATGACATCAGTAGCATGTGTGTACGGTGTGTATTTGGCCAGTGCATTGCATTGCACATCATCACATTTTGCATTCCACGTCATTACATTTTATTCTGCATTATTATATGGCTCGTTTAGTTCTAATTTTAGTGTGTTTGCTAAAACGGCTGTTGTGGTATAGATATGATCATTGACTGAGTTAAATTGCGGATTAGTTACTCTACCTAGGGAAGGAACATGGGCTCGTGATTATCAGGTGAGATCATTGGAACTTGACAAACTTGTGGGTTAGAAACTTCATCTTAGGTTGTGACTCTGTTATTGGATATTCTGTAACTTGAAATTGAGTATTAAGTCTGTTTATCTTGTTGATTTTATGCTCATATACGTGAACTAATCTTAGTCAGCCTATGATGCTTACCATTACATAGTGTTTGTACTGATACTACCTTCTTTTGACACTTTTTGAGTGCAGATTGTGTTGCAGAGATTTCATCTAGATTACATCTCTATCTTGAAGCTAGTTTGCTCGATCAGTTCCGAGGGTGAGCTTCTATCCATGTCATGCTACCTGAAGATATCTCTTTCTAGATGTTTATTTTTATTCTAGACATTATTTGTTATTATAGTTGAGATATACTTCGTTCTTTAGACATTGTTAGTTAGAGTCCTTGTACGATGACTTTCAGATCTTAGGGGTGTAATAGTTAAGACTTCCGCACTTATATTATCTATTAATTTTTTACTTGTTTTATTTATTTATTCATTCACTTATCTATTGACTTTTAATATAAATGATTAAGAAAGTTGAAATTGGCTAATGATTAATGGATTAACGGGTAAGGGTTTGCCTACTAGTGATAATAAGGTAGGTGACCTACGATCGGTAACTAGGGTCGTGACGAAAGTTGGTATCGGATCTTTAGGTTCGTGAATCTCGTTGTACAAGGACGTGTCTAGTAGAGTCTTGCGAATCGGTACAAGAGCTCCGTATCTATCTCATGAGAGGCTATGGGACATTTAGGAAACTTCCCTTCTTTTATTCTTTCGTGCTACTTCATTCAAATTGGTATCTAGACGATTCCAATTGGTATCTGCACTTCCTTGTCTTATTCTTCCACGAATGGTTAAAACCCCTTTCCTAAACTCTTATGCGAGCGGTTTGTGTTATGGCATGGCATGGCCTAATATGGTACTAAATGCGTCTTCTTGATTTAGAGACATGATCCAAGTTCAGTTTCCAATTGTGACTTGAAGTTTAGTTGTATGGGTTGTAATTTAGACCCGTTTAGTGTGTTTGCATAATCTTTTAAAGAAGCAGAACATTAGATAGAGTAATCTCCACTATTAGGAAGGGAATAATTGGTATTTGACTGTCTCAGTCCTTGTAGAAACCTTAACCACCTTAGCCGGTGACAACACTCCGAGAGTAGAATGAGCTAATAGAAACTCAAATGTAGAAATCCAAGAACTGAAAACTTAGCTTGTTTGTGATTATTGTTTGGTTGTTTTGAGTCCATTTTGGAGGTGACATGGGAAATTAGAACTCTGTTGGGAATTTCGAGGCCACGGGTGAGTTGGTATAGTGTTCTTAGGTCTATGTGCATGTTTGTTTATATTTGTGAGGCCTCAGATGAAATGTTGGATGATATAGTGAAAATCTAGGAAAAATTGGGTACTCATTTGCCTCGGTAGTACCAACAGCGGCGGGGTTGTGCCGCTACGGGCGGTACCGCTATGTTGGGGCGGGCTCCTCGTCGCCGCGATCATTCAAAAATCGAGGTGTCCGCTATGGCGGGCACTGGACCGCTGTAGCGGAACCGCTGCAGCGGGTCCATGCTCGCCACAACGGAGGGGCGGATCGTTATGGTCCGCTATAGCGACCAATTGGCCGTCATAGCGAGATCGCTGTAGCGGTCGACGGAAAGCAAATTTCAGTTTTTTAAATACTTAGTCCTAATTATTTATTCTCTTAACTCTAACTCGAGTTCTAGAGAGAATTTAGGGTAACTTGAAGAGTTCTTGAATTTGTTTCTTTTGGGATGAGTTCTCTTGCCTTATCTTATGATTATCTATCATCTTAGGCTTGAATTACTGGTGCAAATGTATGAGGACTAGTTGGAGAAGATGAGTTTCTACCTTAGCATTGAGAATTGAATAATAGGCTTTAAATATTAGTTTAATTGGTGAGTCTTGCCATTAGTAACATGGGATTTCATGAAGTAGTAAATTATAAGCTTGAATCTCTAATCTAGACTAAGATTTATTAAGGATAAAAAAGGGGATCGTTCAAAACAAGAGCTAATAATTTGAGAGTTATGTTGAGGTTGTACAATGTGAAGTCGACTCGAGGGTTAAGTATGAACTTAGGTCGCGGATGGCGAAAATGAAGACTCTAGTGGTTATTGCACTTGGTTTGATATTATTTATTTTACTATATTTTCGTATTACCTGATTGGAATATATGTTTCTTTGGTTGGTGTTCACGAGTTGTAATAAGGCTTAGTTCCAAAATCTCCCCGAGATTGTATTAAAGTAATGATGATCTTAGTTAAATTTGTCTGTCTAAGAGTTGAAATATTAGTAAAGCGCGACTTTTTGATAGATAGTAAATTTGTCATAATGTGAGATATATTAGACTTCTTGATAAATAAAAAATTTGTCATAATGTGAGAAATATAGGGATGTTAAACAGTTCCGATAGGCGGAGATATTATGAAGAGTGTCCCAATGAATTAGTCTTGAGGAAATAGGGTAAATGTGTTGGTGGAATAGATAAAGCTATTGGGTTTCATATGGTCCTTTTGGAGTATTAAGTAAGTGATAGAAACAAAAACGTTCAGGTAAGTCCGTGATAAACTGTTACTTGGCTTGAATGGTTGATAGGTAAAATGTTGACATAGTTAGTATTAAACAAAGCGTGTTGAGATATGAATTCTTAGTTTACTGATATAAGAAAGATTTGTTGTTTACGTTGGTGATCATAAAGGTCTGGAGAAGTTGAAATCGTTAGAAGTATAAATTGTGATTAGTATGATCAGACTCCGATATATAAGATGATGCCTGTGTGTTGTAATAATTCTTGTGGTAGGTTCGAGTACAGAAATATGGAAATTGGGTCTTTTAGCTAAAAGGCTATAAAAAGTTTTGACTAATGAGATGAACGGGTAGTGGTTAGGGCGCACTTAGTGCCAAGGAGGCATCCGTGTGGGTATAATGCATGTCCTTGGGTTATCGTCAACCTTCGTACTCCCCTTCTTTATTCAAGGATGAATGATGGGTAAATTGGTATCTGATGTAATGACCCGTTTGGTCGTTATAGTGTTTTGACCCATTTAACCTTGTTGACCTTTCCCCAAGTCTCGTTAGTATGATCTATGACTTAATGAAGTCATTGGGTTGGTTTCCGCAAGGTTTGAGTCTAAATTGAGTCGTTGAGTGAGAAGTTAGTTAATTTAGTGAATTAGAGTTGTCCACGGTCAATGTCGAGTTAGGATGACCCCATGTCAGTGTTTTGGAAGTTCCAACATGTTATTATGATGATTTTTAACTTGTCCACAAGTTTTGGTGAGATTCCGAAGAGTTTTAGATTGGTTTGGATTTTGTCGCGCTCGTATTTGATTTTTTTGCTAGATTGACCATCGGGGTGAGGTTTGAACCATTAGATCCGTATCGAAATTACGAAGCTATAGGAAAAAGAATCGTCGCATTTGGCCTCCGTATGAGGGAGTTATGCTCGTTTTAGTGCGGTCTGTTCTAGCTGGCCGTTGGGAGCGACCAAAGGGCCACTATAGCTGGACCGCTGCAGCCGCCATGGTGACCGCTATGGCGACCGACTGGGGCATAATGCCCTATTTTTATATTTTTACTCCGAACCATTATTCCCAAGACCCCAAAGTAAGTTTCAAGAGAGAAAGAGGCAAAATTCATTCCATTCTTTGGTGAAAGCATATTAGAGGGTAAGTCCCCATCTTTATTTGTTCCTTTTCCTTTCTTCTTCAAGTTCCATGATTATTTTAAGGTCCATCAATGGGCGGTGAAAGTCCTAGAACCCTAGAATTAGTAAACCATTAAATAATTAGTGGTTGTTGATTTTGTTGCTGATTAATCATCTAGGAGTATAGATTATCACTTTTTAGGAAGGGAATTTGATTTCTTATGGTTGAAATTGCATGTTGAGACATAGGGTTCTAATAAAAATGGAAATTTTATCCTAAATATATTTGAAAGGGTAAATTGATTAGAAACCCATGGATTGAAGGTTAATGAGTGTAGAGATATAAGTTATGATAAATTCACCATTAAAGGATGGTTTCATCCATTGAAGAGGGTAGAAGTAAGTGGGTCTTCTTCCCCAAATTGTTGTTCTTTTTTAAATACATGGTTTGTCGCTTACTTAGCATCATATTTTTAGACCTTGATTGTTATGAGGCGCTTCGAAAATAGAAGGCTCGTGTGGAGTAGTTCGTGGCTCCTGTTCTGCATTCCAGGTAGGTTATGGCTTACTTTAGTTAGACTTTGATTAGCGAAACGTATGTATTGTGTAGAATTGATGGGAGAAAGCATGATTAGGTCTTCGGACATGGTGTTTTGGTTGGATATTAGCAGGTTGGTATGACTTCTGATTTTGTAGACTCGTCACCATTACGCTATGTACTGAAATATGAGGTGTAGTTGTATTTATACTGTGGTGATTCGGGTTGGATTTCTATTAGGTTGATTGTTGTTGATGGTAGCTTGTTGCCCTATTATTATGATTTGACTTGTTTCCTAAATTGTCATGTTGTACTCAGTTCTCTCTTATTGTGACACATATTATCGGAGAAAGGAACGATAATGAGTTTAGGCTTAAATTGTGATATAAACTTATGATAGTATGTAGATGAAAACTTGATGTATGAATTACTGTTGATGATAATATATAGAAAAGTGGAGCTTTTTGGTGATACAAGACTTAGTGTGAGGCGTACTTGCTATATGAGGAAGTAAAGGGGGACATAGACTAATATGTTGGTTGAGACGGTTTGTATGATTCATTTCATGGCTGAGTTGATCCAAGTCTTGATATGACTTGTGGCTTTGTGACTTGTACCTTCACTTTTGCTTTATCGGTTTGCATTGATTTACCATGTTTACACTTATTTATGCATTCATACACTCATACATGATAGAAATGATTCGAAAACAATTCATGAAGACTTCTGGCACGATGCCTTGTGTTTGACATTGATACTGCTAATTGTTTATAGTCCCTACATACTAATGAACTAGAATACGTTGAGACATACATTGTGATGTGAAATTAGTGAAGAAGTTAGTATAATCTTCTTGTTGCACTTGTGATGCTATTTGATACATGGTACTTGATTAATTGATCATTGAGAGTGATGTGACAGTTTTACTATACATATGAAAAGGCACATTTGACCGAGGGTAAGGATGTGGCCTAGTTGTAGGCTCGTGGTCCGAGGTTCGTTCGGAAAACGAGTGGTACATGATGTGGATCCGCTACCAAGGTTCTTTTCGGAGCGAAGGATTTATGGGTTGGGTCTGAGGAGTGGATCCAGAACGAGGGTACATGGACACCATGGGTCCCCTGCAGGTCATGACTACTGAGCTATGACATTAGTAGCATGTGTGTACGGTGTGTATTTGGCCAGTGCATTGTATTACATTGCATTGTAGTGCACATCATCATATTTTGCATTGCACATCATTACATTTTATTCTACATTATTATATGGCTCGTTTAATTCTGATTTTTGTGTGTTTGCTGAACCGGTTGTTGTGGTATAGATATGATCATTGGTAAGAGTTAAATTATAGATTAGTGACTATACCTAGGGAAGGAACTTGGGCTTGTGATTATCAGGTGAGATCATTGGAACTTGACAGACTTGTGGGTTAGAAGCTTCATCTTAGGTTGTGACTCAGTTATTGGATATTCTGTAACTGGAATTGGGGTTCTTTATATAAACCCGTAATTCATCGAAACCCTAGCTCATAGCCGATGTGGGAGTATAGGAACTTTTAAGTTTTTGCTTCTCTCAACCACATCTAATGGTTGAGAATCGAACAATCAAACAAATAAAGGGTCAGATTTGACTCGTAATCGGTCAACCTGTGGGTTCCTTCACGAACGAATAAAATTCGAGTATTCAAAAATTGAATACAACAAAAACCATTACAGTTTCTTGGTCTTTGACCATGGAAATGCAGAAAAGCAAATAAAAATACGAATTATACCTTATTTGGTTAAAACTAGAGAGAGATGAGAAGCATTAAATGTTTGCTCCAAATATTGGTGCAAAGGACTGTAAAAATGATTGCCTACTATGATTTTGCCATGAATGGAAACGATAACGACATCAGAGAGAGAAAGCCACTGCGGCGGCGAGGGTTTCTCTACCTCTTCGCTTAAAGGGTCGTTTGGTGAAGGAAAATGATAAATGAAAGGGGTATTACCCCCTTTAAAAGCTACCTTGGGCAGTGCGGTCCTTAACAATTTGGGAGGGCGGCTAATAATTTAAAGGAAAGGGGGGCAGGCTCCAATATATATATATATATATATATATATATATATATGTGTGTGTGTGTGTGTGTGTGTGTGTGTGTGTGTGTGTGTGTGTGTGTGTGTGTATGTATACACATATGTATATCTGTGTATACATGTATACGAGAAGGGCATTCATGCAATTTTAATAAAATGGTCAAAATTAAGGTAGTGCACAATATTTGAACATTTTAATTATGACCTGATAATAAACAATTAACCAATTAAGGGTTAATTTGCTAGAACGAACCTTATTTAAACCTAAACCATGGATTTGGTTGTTTCAATTAAGGCCATAATTGGCATAATCAAATAAGTCAGAGGCTAATGACCTTAATTATCTTATACCAATTAATTTGGCTATTTCAATTAAGGTCATATTTGAACAAAAAGTCGATTATTTCAATTGTAGTCATTTAATGAACAATTTATAAAATCAATCACAATTAAATACTCAATCAATTATGCAAGAAATTAAGATTTGAGGGGTAAAATGATTAATTTATTTAATTTAATCAGATTCCTTGAGTTAAACAGGGTAACATATTTGCCAATTGATTTCTGATAATTCAAATAATTAAATAAATAATTATTTTAAAACTATTTCCTTGATTAAATTTGGAAAACATATCAAAATTGTCGCAAATTAATTTTCAAATGATTTATAAAATTATAGAATTTATTTTACCTAATAAGGATGGTAAAATATTATCTAAATAATTTTATAAAATCATTTTGACTTCTAAAAATAAGTATTTCACTCTGTTTGATATTGAAGGGCTCTGGGTAATTAAAATAAATCATGGGAGGTCAAAAATTAGGTGTCAACAACTGCCCCTTCGGTGTTCGGGGATGGCGGGACCGTTCCTGAGCAATGAAACTTGACTAACCCTGATTTTTTACTGACCCAACTCATATTGCCTCCCTCTTTTTTGTGCAATTTTCAAATATGTGGCTGGACCACGTCTCTAGGTTTCCTACATATCTCAGGTTTCATGAGAATTCAGGCCATTTGTAGTTCGACTCAATTATGACTCCTAAATGCAAATTAAAGTAAATTTCGGATTTCCCGGCTATCAACCTGGAAAATCCGGAGTGATTGGTTGGAGTGCGACTGACTCTCTAGTGTTGAGTCTGCCTATATATCCCTGTTCTTAGGAATCAAGTCACTTGTAGTTCGACTCAATCAGAGGAAAAAGGTATCCCTTATGTGGGAATGCCTTTGTGTGTTTCGGTGTGTGTCCGACCGGTTGCGGAATAAAAGAAAACAAGCAGGCACATAAGCAAATAATTGTTCCTGTGTAACTGAGCATGGTGAGGAGTGATCTTCCAAGTCCTGGCCGGATAGCTTGACTCTCATGGGCACCCTATCTTGACCGACTGCGTAAGAAAAAGTTCCACGTTTGCTCCGCAATCTGTCTGGATTTGATTTGATCAACTTGCTTTGTCTGGCAGCTACCAATTTGCTTCCATCTGCTGAGTAACGTTGATTTTTGGTGACGAATACTGCGGTCATCTAACCGGATTTAGATTGTCTTGTCTTTTTTAGCAAATACTGTAGTCTCTTGATTGGTTTTACATCGCTTTGTCTTTGGGGAGAATATTGCGATCTCTTGACCGGTTTTACATCGCTTTGTCTTTTTGAGTGAATACTGCGGTCACTCGATCGATTTTACATCGCCTTGTCTTTGGAGCGAATACTGTAGTCTCTTAATCGGTTTTACATCGCTTTGCCTTTTTAGGCGAATACTGCGGTCTCATGACCGGTTTTACATCGCTTTGTCATCTTGATTTTATCCGGTAGCCTGTATGCATGGCCTTTTTTGGAAATTTAAATGAATGGCCCTCTTGGCATGTTTGTATGAATGATCGTCTTATCATGTTTGTATGAATGGCCCTCTTGGCATGATTGTATGAATGGCCCTTTTGGCATGTTTTTATGAATGGCCCTCTTGGCATATTTGTATGAATGGCCATCTTGGTAGCAGGAAGATAAATGTGCAATGGGCCTCACGACATGTTTGTATGAATGGCCCTCTTGGCAGCACGAAGATAAACGTGAAATGGCCCTCTTGGTAGCAGGAAGGTAAACGTCCAATGGCCCTCACGGCAGCAGGATGGTAAATGTGAAATGACCCTCATGGCAGCAGGAAGGTAAACATAGAATGGCCCTCACGGCAGCAGGAAGGTAAACGTGCAATGGCCCTCGCGGCAGTAGAAAAATGTAATGACAGATATGGCCCTTTCAGCTAGATCTTCTTTCTTTCATCCTTTATATTGGCTGTGACCCTTATGGTCAGATGTACTGTTTGTTCTGTTGCGACCCTTTTGGCCAAATGTTTTCCCTTATGGCAATTTCAGTCATTTTGTAGCCCTTGTGGCTTGATATTTTGCCCTCGCAGCATTTTGCTCTTTCAAAGCCCTTGTGGCCAGGTATTTGCCCTTATGGCATTTTGCTCTTTCATAGCCCTCATGGCTAAATATTTGCACTTATGGTATCTTCGTCCTTTTGTAGCCCTCATGGCTAAATATTCACCGTTTTGGCATTTTCCTGTCTTTTTATCAGCCTCATGGCTAAATATTCTCCCTTTAGGCATTTTCTGTCCTTTTATCTGTCCCGCGCTCTGACCTCTATAGCTATCTAGGCCTTCTATTAGTGAATCACTCCCTGCACATGAAACAAAGTTAGAAATAGGGATCTCCCTCCCGACGTCCTGGAGACCTACATCAGAAATAAGTTATTTTTTTCCTATTTTAAGTTGACTCGTGTTGCCGGCGCCTTTGCATCTTCAGCTTTCCAAATATGGGGCCTTTCGTCCATGGTATCGAAAGTTGAATTTGTTGTGCAGAAAAATTATTTTGTGAAAAATGTATGGATGCTTGTTTGCGAAGAAATAAATGCATTATGTCAGAATTATAATGGTCAACGGCATGACATGTGCTTTCGAATGAGGGACATCCCTTCCTTCGTGTCTAGGATTCTTCGCGCGAAATTTTTTAGACCTTTTCTCAAAAATTCTTCCCCAGTATGAATTTTGATCGATGAACTCTAATGCCGAATCTTCTGAGTTGTGGGAAATTTTGAGATCCCCTCAAAATTTCTGCCCTAGTTCTTGTTACACCTCGGAAAATTTCCCGTTAGCGTACAGTGAATAGACTAACGAAGGGCATGACGTATACGATGTTTTGATAAGTAAGAAATAGCCTTTAATGGTCCTAATTAAGATTTCCAAAGACATTCGAGGTAAGAGAGGAAAGTTGCTAAGGAAAGCAAGTCGCATGTTGTGTGTCGGACAAGAATTACGAGTATCGAGTTAATGACGTTTTAATGATGCTTTGGGAAAGATTTATAACATCCCTTAGATTGATGTTGAAGTGTTAAACAAGTGTTAAGAAGGTTCCATAAGGATTGGAGATCAAACGAACGACGGAGAACATTTCAGGAAAAAAGAGTTATACGACCGACTTATACGATCCGTATAAGGGGCCGTATAACAGCCAGCAGAGATGATGTCTAGCCAGTGGTGAACTACGACCACTTATACAAACCGTGAAATGTTCCACGGACCGTATAAGTGTCCGTGGAAGTCCCGACGAGCTGAATAAGTTCTGATTATATAAATGTGGTCTCACTTCGTTAAATTCATTTCCCACATTTTCTTCATCTTTCTCAAGACCTCTAGAAGGTTCCATATACTTCATCCACAAGAATTCAAAGGAAATTGATGATCAACTTCATCAAACCAACAAGAATCAAGAGTGTGAAACACATTAAAGTTCATTCAAGCCAAGAAATTTTAAGGGAAGTGAACTAGGGTTTTGGGTGCAAGAAGAGTATTCCACTCAAGGCTTGTTCCTACACTATCTAAGGTAATTTTCATGATCTTTTCATGTTATTTGAAGTATTGAAAAGTTGAAACACTTGGATTATAGAAGGGAATAGGAAATGGGTCGTAAATATGGCAATAGTGTCATTTTGAATAGAAGCTTGGATTGAATTGTGGATATTGATATGATTGTGATTATGAATATGTTATGAATGACATTTAGAACATGGAATGGGTATTATATGTGAAAGGACGCGATAGTGAACTATGACCATGATTATGGAGAATTGAAGTGAAATTGTGAAATGTAGATAATGCAAATGAATGATGATTATTGTTTACGATGTTGTGATTGTTGTTATGAATGTTTGGGAGTTGATATGGAATATGGAGGAAGTCGTATAAACAAAGGAAATTCTGCCCAATTTTCTCTAGCTTTAATAAGCACGTTATTATGATTGTTTAGCTAATATCGATACGAATTCTCCTGAAGGTAGAACGTGTGCATTGAAGGAAAACGAGCAAGCAATAGAATAGTTAAACGACAAAGGTATGTGAGGCTAGTCCTTTCTTTCTAAGGCATGAATCTTATGGTAAGAATTTCCTTTTTCTTCATGAATTTCCTATCTTCGAGAAAACTAAGAGTCCTTGTTCATGAATAGCCATATGACATAAGAGATACACTATGAGTAAGATAATAATGATGATAAGCTTGAGTCTAAAGATTCCCGAGTCAATGATATGATATTCCTATAAAGCTAATGATGCTATTTATAATCTATTGATGTTGATCATTATATACACTCACCTTATATGCTAATTCCTTCAAGGTGAGGCAGAATGCTTGTAAATGCTCCATAATGGAATCGGGGGTTCACGACCTTACGTCACCCCAATAAAATATAGTTGTCCTTGAGTTTCCATGCATACATTATGATGAGTATTGTTACACCCCGTATCTTAGAACTAAGGTTAGACTCAAATCATTAGAGTTTTAGCGGAAAAATTGAAGGTTTGAACGTTTTGCGAAAATGGTTGATAGGCCTACTTCGGCGGGATAACTCTTTCATTAGTTGGGAATTTGGGAAAGTACCCTCAATGAAAGTTGTAGTACATAAAAATAGCTTTCTAACAATATAAGGACCAGGCCAATCAGAGATCGGAGCAAGGAGATATGATCGTCTCAATATGGCTAATAGTAAGGCGCTTAAAAGTCTATAGAATCGGCTAAGTTTTGATACGTACGCCTTCCAGTCGAATTTCGTGAAAATCCGTTGGGAATTTGAGGAAACCTAAAACATGAAAGTTGTAGCCCTTTGAAATAGATTTCCAATGGTATATCATGGGCCATGAACAGAGCTATGTACAAGAAGTTATGCCTATTTTACCGAACACTGTGCAGAACCTATACGTGTCGCGCGTGTGGGCACGTGCGGGCGCGTGCGATGGCTCCGCATCGCGGGCCGACCATGCAATATGAGTATTTACCTTCAGAATGTCGCGCGATGCCCGTGCATCGCGGACCCATCGCGCAAAAGGTCGGGTTTCGGGTCAAAATTCGGGATTTCGCGTTTTAAGTTATATTTAAGCTTGGGGTTTATTTCCCTAACACCCCATTCACGAAAAATCACCCTAAATCCATAGAGAACAAGTCCCAAACCTCAAGAACACCAAGGTAAGCCTACTCTAATTATTCCAAGTCAATTCTAATACATATCCTTGTAATCTAAACAAGAAATCATCATTCCTAAAACTAGGGTTTTCAAGAAAACCATCTCAAGGTTCAAGAATTCAAGATTTTGGAAATCCTCTTCAAAGCTCAAGTCTTTAATTCGAGTTTTGGAGCGACTAAGGTATGTAGAGTTACTATCTACGTGTGGGAACATCATTGTTTCTTCCCCACGCCTCATAATCCATAAATTATGATTCTTTACTAAAACTAGGGTTTCTATACCATGTTCATGATAACCCTAGGTCCATGTCCATGATTATATAATGTATGAATTGTTATAATTCCATCATTGAGTTCTTAATATTTCTTTATGATTATTGAGAATCCGTCCGTAATCCATGAAACCCATACCTTGTATTCTATGGGTTCTTGCATGTATGTTTTTAAATAAAAATGCTTATTTGATGAATATCCTATATGTCTACAAGTTTCCATGCAATTGTATTTTATAACTATGTTCATGCCATGACTCAAGATACATACATGCTAAATACAAGTTATTTCATGAAACCATGTTTACAAGTTATTTCATGAAATCATGTTACAAGTTATTTCGTGAAATCATGATTACAAGACAAGTACAAGTTAATTCACGAAAATCATGGGCTTCTTAGCCAACTATATTATGTTCATGTTTTTGGGAGTTGCACGAATTACCGAGAAGGCTCGGATAGCCGAAACTACGTAGCCACCGTAGGACAAGGATCGCTCCGCCCGCTTAGGACGATACCTTAATTTTACACTGAATGGATCTATCAGGCACGTTACCACCTCATACCCTGGCAAGGTATGGGGGCTCTGCTGGTCCGGCGAGGTACCAGACTCCACGTACCCACGTGGTGATATCACATGGTCGGTTTATGAAATGCTCTCCCTAATTATCATGTTTTACTTATGTTATATATATATATATATATATACCCATGCTCATGCTCATGCTCATGCTCATGTTCATGTCCAGGTTTTCAGTTTCAGTTCTTATCATGTTATTTCATGTCCCATATTATTTCATTCAGTTGCTTTACATACCAGTACATTCAATGTGCTGACGTCCCCTTTTATTGCCCGGGGGCCTGCATTTCACGATGCAGGTACGTATTTACAGGGTGCCGCATCTGCTCAGTAGGATTTGCTCGTATCAGCTCATTGGTGAGCCCCATCTCATTCGGGGTTTAGTCAGTTATCTTTATTTTACTAGTCATGCATTTAAAGGTATGCTGGGGGGCCTTGTCCCAGCAAGTACGTTTTCCAGTCAAGATTCACGATTAGAGGTTTCATAGACTAGTCAGTTTAGTTATGTTAGACATGCAAGGTGTTTAGCCATCTTTGGCTCAACTCATGTTATTTTCGCATTCATGATTTAAACAAGTATTTCATTAAATTATTATAAAATCTCATATTTATAAAAGCTCATCACGTTCATGCTATATTTCTACTCATGTATGCCTCATGATGAATCAGCAAGCCATGTGGTTCGCTCGGTCACATGCAGTATGGCACCGAGTGCCGTGTTTCGCCCAGGCCATGGTTCGGGGCGTGACAAGTATAGTATGATGAGTATAGCATAATGAGTATATTATGATGAGCATATGATGATGATGTTACACCGCGCCTATATGGCCGGGCAGTCACCGCTAAGGCGGGCTGCGGATAGACCATGGCCAAGTGGCATGGGCAGACACCACTAGTGGGCAGCATGAGATGGTACCCCGGACGCGGGAGGCCTGGACACAGGCTAATGCTACTGATTATCACACCGTACCTATATGGTCGGACATCTTATATATTTATGCATACATGATATGATGATGAGTATGAAGTAAGCCAACATGCATTATTTCTTTTATGATTCATAGTCAGTTACAGATTGCTCCTCATTTGGTGCTTCCCTATTTCGTTGATGTGTTATTATTGTGTCACGACCCGGTGCTAGCCCACCCGGGCACCCCTTAACATACTTATACATCATATCTAGGTGAGCCACATAGTCAAATCATGTTTTTCATTCATCATCATTATAATCTCATTGGGCAACAACACATCTATGTCATCATTAACACTATGCCTATATAAATGTACATAAGCCGACAAGGCCATCAAAATGATATCCCAAAATATAGGCTGACAAGGCCGAACATATCTAACCATATACACATGTCTACGAGCCTCTAAAAAGGGCACGTCATATCATAACATATGGGCGGGACAGGACCCCGCCGTGCCCATAAATATGTACACAAAAGAATCTATACCAAAAGCTGCAGCTCCGAATGAAATGGAGCTCCGCTATGTAGTCCCTGAGAAATCTAGCTATGGATCAAGTCTGTCTCCCGGCCACACCAAGTATGACGCAATCGTCCACAAACAAAAGGACGTCAGTACGAAGAATGTACTGAGTATGTAAAGCATGATCAATATCAATATGAAAACATAATAGATAACATATGGAATAGCATAAGATGGGAGATAATAGCATCATCGTCATAGCACTTACTTGCTTTCCATAGGGACGTTCCATTTCTATTGCGTATTCGTGTACATATATCCATATCCGTACTCATTTACCTTTTGTATGCATTTTCATATTCGTACTCATATTTCCTTTCATACTCATGCTCATATCATATATATTGCATATGCATAGCCTTTACTTGGCATTTACATATTCTTAACATATTCATACTCATATTGATGTCATATACATAGCATTTATATAGCATACTCGACCACGAAGGTTCGGTGTCTCACATACCTAGCCCTACCAAGGCTCAGTGTCATACATACCTGGCCCTACCAAGGCTCAGTGTTATCCGTACCCAACTGCAGTGGTGCGCGCGTAATATACATATACATATACATACTTATTCTACCCGGCCATATAAGCTCGGGGTTCCATAATAGAGACAAATGGGCACACACACATATAAGCTCATAAGCATCTTTAGCCTCTTTACTATCGACATTCATTACGTTCTATCCTTAGAGGATTACTCGCCGTATAAGAAACTTAGTACATTCATATCATTTGAGAATCATAAGCTTAGTAGCTTCTAGAGATAGGATCATTGGAGAATATCATAAACTCGTAGAAGGATAAATATTTGGCCAAGGAACCATGCCTTATGAAAGAAGGTTTAGCCTTACATACCTTTCCGTGCAACTATTCTATCACCTGTACGTTCTTCTTCAAGGCTCACGTTCTACCTTCATTGAAGTGTATACTCATATTAGATAATGGATAGCTTAGCATTCATGACTAACTCTAGAGAAAATCGGACAAAGATCTCTTTTATTTATACGACTTCCTCCATATCATATATCAACTCCCAAACATCAATAATAACATTTACAATATCGTCACAATAGCCTTTAGTCAACTACATTACTCTTACTTCACCATTCACTCCAATTCATCCATATTCATGGTCATATCACATAATCCCGTTCATTCATATTCAAGGTCTATCCCATGTTCTCAACATCATTTATAACATGATTATATTCATAATGTATCAGGAATCATAACTCATTCCAAACATTTACTCAAAAGTGACTCTATTCCCACATTCATGACCCATTTCCTATTTCCTTATATAATCCACGTATTTCAACTTTCAAATACTTCAAATAACATGGAAACATCATAAAACTTACCTTAGAAGGTGTAGGAATGAGCCTTGGTTTCATATACCTCACTTGAGCAAAACCCTAGTTTTTCCTTCACTTGAATTCCTTGCTTTTGATGAACTTTAATGGGTTTCTTACACTTGATTCACTTGGTTTGATGAAGTTGAACACTAATTCTCTTGAAAACTTGTGGGAGAAATGTGGAGAGATGTTTTAGAGAGAAGGGGAGTGAAAGGTGAAATGAAATAAATGAAACTTGGATCCCTTATTAAATACACAAATCTGTCCCGACCAGAACATACGGACCAACATACGGTCCGTATATTTTTCATCAAGCGTATGTCCGGACCGTTTGGTCCAAAGTGAGTTGTTCCATTCTGGGCTGAACCTATGGCTGGACATACGGTCCGTGAATTTTATACGACTAGTATGTCTGGCCGTATAATGTCCAAAGGATCCCGAACTTGTTCTCGTCGACTCGTTTGATCTCCAATCCTTATGGAACCTTCTTGGCACTTGTCTAACACCTCAATACCAATCTAAGGGATGTTTTAAATCTTCTCCAAAAGATCTTTAAGTCACCATTAACTCGTTACTCATAAATTCCTTCTGATACTTATCGTAAGCCTTGCCTTCTCTTGGCAATCTTTCTCGTCTAACATCGAATGTTTTTAAAATCTTACTTAAGGTCGTCAAATGCTATTTCTTACTTATGGAGACACCATATACTCCATACTCTTCGCTAGTCTACTCACTGTGCAACAACGAAAAATTTTCTGAGGTGTAACATATTGTTTATGCCTTACATACTCAGTACAATGTTCGTACTGACGTCCGTTTTCTTTGACGCCGTGTTCATGCCCACAGTAGACAGGAGGTGATCCGGGACCAGTAGGAGCTATTAGCTAGTTTGAGAGCACTCCATTTTTTGGAGGTGCCATTGATTATCCTTTTGGTATATATGTATATGTATGGTATGGGCATGACGGGGTCCTATCCCATCCCTATGTCTAGCTCTCTAGTAGAGGCTCGTAGATACGTAGTGTGGGTGATATGGTCTCACAGTTTCTTATTGTATGTATATATATATATATATATATATATATATATATATATATATATATATATATATATATATATTATTTTGCTTATGTTTATAAAGTGAATATGTTTCAAATGAAAATAGTTTTCCATGATTATGAGCATAAGAAATATGAATGAAAGCAGGATGAGTAGTAGAATGAGTGGTGCTCGGTGGTTAGCCCCGGGTGCCCGTCATGGCCCTAGTCGGGTCGTGACATTTACAGTGTTAAATAAATGAGAAATTTTGAGATCTTCTGAAAACAATTTGCCCCAGTTTGAAATTCTGGGTTAGCTAACTCTTGGTAGCGGATTGATGGCGCGAGTTTTTGAGTCCTTCTCAAGAATCCTATCCCGGTTGGGCGCATGGCAATCCTTGCGTCCTTCGTGAAGTCCTATCTCTAAGGCTTTCTAGGGGTTTCTTGGGTTTTTCTTTTGGTGCAACCAAGTTTAAAGTGCACCTACGTATCCTGTCGCAGCAGGAATCAGGTCGAACGTAGTTCGGAATAAAAGTAAACGAGTTTTAGTTTTTACTAATAATGCGATTGGGTCCCTGATGGGCTGCCTACGTATCCCACTATGGGGAAATCAGGTCATTGCGTAGTTCATATTATAAAAGTTATTTTGTTTTTCCTGTCCGTTATAAAATGATTACAAGCAAAAGGAAATAACCAATACAAGCAAATAGAATAATGGTCACAAGCAAAGGGTACTATTACAAATTGAGAAAATTCGTCTTCATGCATAGTAGCGTTTGATTGCATCTGAGTTGATCGGCTTTGGCCACTCTGATCCGTCTATTTCTGCTAGTAATACTGCTTTTCTGGAGAGTACTTTGTGGACCACTTAAGGACCTTGCCATTGGGAGTAAATCTCCCTTTGTATTCATCTTGATGTGGGAAAATCCTTTTTAGCACCAGTTGCCTAATTTGAAAGAAAAGAGCCCTGACTCGTTTGTTCAAAGCTCTCGCCATTCTTTGGTGGTATAACTGACCGTGGCATATGGCAACCATTTTTTTTCTCATCGATTAAGGCCAACTACTCGTATCGAGCTAGAACCCATTCAGCATTATCCAGCTCAGCTTCTTAAATGATTTTCAAAGAAGGTATCTCAACTTCGACAGGTATGACTGCTTCAGTACCGTAGACTAACAAATATGGAGTTGCTCCTGTTGAAGTTCTAGTCGTAGTACGGTATCCCAGTAAAGCATAAGGCAATTTCTCATGCCAACCTTTGTAATTATCAGCCATTTTCCTCAATATCCGCTTGATATTCTTGTTGGAAATCGCTTCTACGGCTCCATTCATTTGTGGCCGGCAGGCTGTTGAGTTCCGATGAGTGATCTTGAATTGCTCAAAAGTATCCTTCATCAGATGGCTATTCAGATTTTCTTTCTTTTCAGTTATGGTGGACTTGGGTATACCAAACTAACATATGATGTATTTTCGTACGAAGTCATCTACCACTTTCTTTGTCACTGACTTGTGAGACGTTGCTTCCATCCATTTGGTGAAGTAGTCAATGTCAACTAAAATGAATCGGTGGCTATTTGAGGTTGCGGGTTTGACGGGTCTGATGACATCCATGCCCTAAGCAACGAAAGTCCATGCTCACGTGGTGGTACTCTGATTAAATCACCGTGGATCTGGCATTGATGGCATTTTTGCACATATTTGCAACAGTCACTCTCCATAGTCATCCAATAATATCCGGCTCTAAGGATCTTTTAGGCCAGCACGAATCCGTTCATGTAGGGTCCACAAGTCCCCGCGTGTACTTCTTTCAGCAATCGGGTGGCCTCACTGGCGTCTACGCATCATAGTAATCCCAAATCCGGCGTTCATTTGTATAATACTTCCTCGTTCAGAAAGAAGTCATTTGCCATTCTTCTGATAGTCTTCTTTTGTCTGCTTGTGATGCCTTCATGATATTCCCATCTTTCCAAGTACATTTTGATGTCATTGTACCATGGCTTTCTATCTGGCTTAGCCTCCACGTGGCAACAATGGGCATGTTCTTCTTTCAAGCTTATGCTTAGCGGGTCAATGTGGCTGCTTTCAGGATGTTGGATCACTGAACGCATCAGTAAATTCATTCTAATCTCTTGGCGTATGTCGAAATTCGATCTTTCTGAATTTTTTGCACAATCTTTGTGCCAAGTTCTCATATGCCAAGCCATTCGCCTTGTACTTGATGAATCAGTAGGTTGGAATCTCCGATGACCAGTAATTCATCGATGTCCATATCCAAAGGTCATTCGTAGACCTAGAATACAGGCCTTGTACTCAGCCATGTTGTTGGTACAACGAAATTTGAGCTTTGCGGCCATGTAGTAGTGTTGCCCATTTTCTGATATCAGAATCGCACCGATTCTGGAACCTTTGTAATTCACCGCTCCATCAAAGAACAATCTCTAGCCAGTGTAAGATTCTGTAGCTCTTTCTTGTATGGCCAACGCCCCTTCATCTGGGAAATGAGTGCGGAGTGGCTTGAGTTCTTCATCTATCGAGCTTATAGCTAGTAAGTTAGCCAAAGCCTGTTCCTTAATGGCTTTCTGAGCTATGTACACAATGTCTAATTCACTTAACAGCATCTGCCATTTAGCTAACTTCCCGATGGACATGGGCTGGTGGAATATGTACCTCAACGGATCCATCTTAGATATAAGGTGAGTGGTGTACGAGGATAATAATGTCTCAATTTCTAAGCCGCCCAAGTTAGAGCACAACAGGTTTTCTCCACTAGCATGTATCTTGCCTCACAGGCAGTGAATTTCTTGCCCATATAGTAAATGGCACGTTCTTTTTTCCCTTTTTCATCGTGTTGTCCTAACTCGCAATCTAAGGTATTTTCAGCAACCGATAAGTATAGCAGCAATGGGCTCCCGGGCCTTGGTGGCACCAAGACTGGCGGATTGGACAGGTATCTCTTGATAGTGTCGAATGCCTCCTCTGTCCATTTCGTAGGAGCGTCCTTCTTCAAAAGCTTGAGGATGGGCTCCACAATGATGGTGGATTGAGCTATGAATCGTCCAATGTAATTTAACCTTCCCAAGAAGCTCATGACTTCTTTCTTAGTTTTAGGAGGGCATAATTCTTGGATTGCTTTGATCTTCATTGGGTCTAGCTCTATAGGTATCAAGTCTTATCCACGTTGAGACATATCCATGTTATTAACTTAGTACCGAAGAGATATACCTTACGATTTCAATCTTCATACTTCTCAACCTTTACCTGATACGTAATTCCGATACAACCCCGAACCTTTCGTCGCGAAACATGATACCTCATATAGTAATTATATAACCATCGAACCTCTCATAGTATTACCTCGATAATATAACACTAGTCCTCACATGATAGGGATTCCACAATCTTCCCTCTTAAGACATGCTAACTCATCCACTTTAGAATGTCACGAAACTTATCCGACGGTATACCACCAAGCCACTTCTTATAGACCTCAACATGTCGGTTCACTGAAATTTGCTCCTCACTAGTCGCTGATCACGAGCCTCACGGAACTCTGTCTTACCATATAGTCCATCCCTGTAGATTTCCTTCTTAAGCTCATGCAACAATCACATTTCAACTGGAATATGCAGAAAACGACACCACAATCCATACTGACCCAAGAAATCCCCAAGATGTACCTTTTTCTTATCGTTTCACAATCATCTACACCTTTTCTTAACTAGTCAATTCCTGATTTTCTAATAACTTTATGATCATCGATACTGTAATAAATCCTCGAATCCACTTCATCGAATACCACATAATCATAAATCTTGAAAACTAGCCGAATTAATCCTAGAGATAGGATCATACCACACACTCTACGCATTAGCGTTTCCTTAACGCTTACCACTCTTAACAGATCACTCTCTAAATCTTATGTATCATACAACAGTATCACTAATATCCTTACGTATGCCTGAATCGTCCTTGCCCGAATTGCCTTACTCAATTTCCGAAATGTATACCGAACTTAACTCAGTTAGCCTATCATCGATCTACCATTCAAATATCCATGCTCACTATTCCCTTAACGTTACTAGTCCTCAAAGAATCACCTCTTACATCAGTTATCAAATCTGAACACCTCTAACCACTCGCACGCCAATGCCTCTTCTGACATCGCTAGAAGCGGGATCTAGACAATATTACACAACGAATACAAAGTTCCCAACCTTAGTCCACCACTGATCTCTATTAGTATATGACATAACCGAACATACCAACTCACCCATAAACTATCAAGCCCACTCTTTCCTGTACAATCGCAGTCAAACTCTTACATCATAACTCTTGTTCCCACGATTTTCTTGCTGCCTTAACCTCACATATCCCGATCAACCTCATCGGTCACTCTTTTATTGTACGTCATGATACAGTGCCCTCGCAGTCCAACACAACTCACGTACTCATGTTACCTCACCTCAAGTCTTATGAACCTCAATCTCCTGAACACGATAACAAGATGCCTCATTATAACCCTTCAGTTTCCGTATTCCATCTCAAATCACTCTATCACTATCCACCAATAACACTCAAATCCACTCGATCCTCTAAACCAATCATCCCTTTGAGCCGAACGAACCATAAATAATATCAATACTTCTCCTCAAATGGAAGTGTGGCAACCCGTAACTGCCCAAGTCATTAACTCATCGTGTACGCCCATAATTGAAGTCATTTCTCCTCATCACTCGCTTCTAAGCAAGCCTACAAACCCAACTACCCTTCGACCAATGATGAGATCATAGCATTCACTTAATAACCGAGAAGTCCTTTAACATCAACTAACTTATATCAAGAATAACCTTTTGCACCAGTCGCAACCTTATACCGACAACTATGCCAGATACCAATTTTTCCATTCCCAATCTCTCAAAAAGTACTCATGTCCAAGATATTCTAAGAAGTCTTACTTCGCTACACACTTGCACAAAAGCTTTCTTCATGTCCTTATTGTCAACTTCTTTTCTTTATTACCTGTGATAATAATACGTTTTCCCACATTCATTGGTCATCACAGAGCTTACACTCGTTCTCACATACCGAAGTCTAATACTCTACCATTGCTGAATAGTCGACCGTCATTGCTTCATCGGCGTCACGCACACTATCATAAGGCCCTGACGAAGCTGAAGTCATGTCATACCCTAACAATGGTAGGGTATGACGGGCACCCGACTCTCATCAGAGTCGAGCGAACCCTTAGACATTCGCTCTATCAAAACCTGTCATTTCAAAAATTTTTAAACACATGAAACTTTTCTAAACAGAAATCATTATCTTTATAATGATTATGAAAACTTTCAATCAAATAAATACTTTAAATCAATTAAAAATCATCTAAAATACATACTATTTTAAAATCCACAAAATGACTAATCGACATCACTTTGTCAACATCTCGACAAATATACCACAGACAACGTCTCGTGTCTTTAAGAAGTAAATCGAAAATTATAGAATCCGTGACAGTATTCGACGTACCCATAATTATTCATTTCTACACATGACTCAAATACATGACTCTAGAACGAGGTGAAACTTTGCCAATCCCACCGACGTCCAAGCATTCTAGCTATATACATAACACGCTAAACAATACGGGGTTGCGCGCATAAACGCAAATTCCCGTGCAAAAGAACGTCAAGATTTTGACAATGTACTAAGTATGTAAGGTGGTAATAAATTATAATCATAATTTGATTTAGAGAAGAAATCACAATCTAATCAATACCTGGCAAATACTGAAGAAACAAAAATGTGCACACAAAGTCTCAAAACAATCTTTAAGTAAATAATGTAATCCAACACACATGCCACTTCCGACATGTTAACCGTAATGGTCCTTCCGTATTCTCGCTTCCGGCTAGTATCACAATAGTCCTTTCTGACGGCCGCTTCCTCGCATAATAATGATGGCCCTTTTCAAGGTGCGCTTCCTCGCCAATATCGCAATCATATCAACACAAATTCAATTCACAAATATCAATTTCAATTCATATCATAAGTCACTAATCAAGTCATCACAATCCAAATATTAGCCTTAGTCTTTCATGTTAGTTATCAAATTTGTGTCTCGCTAGACTTAGAGGACATACTTCCAGGTTTGAGGGTAGAATTGTTATGAAATTCTTACTACTTATATTCCACTCCACCTCATCTTATTGCCCTACCCAAAGGAAAAAAATGATCATATCAATACAAAGGATGAAACTATGGAATGTAAACATAAATCGTAAATGAAATGAAGTAGTAAAATCTCGCAATTTCCCTTCGGAGTGGTTTTTGAAAATCAAACTTTATGTTTCCTTTAGTATAAAACTAATTTCCTCGAAATCATTAGTAAAACCATATACACAACTCAACTTGGCACCTCCATGGGTGTTCCCTTTGGAACAACATCAGGAGTACAATATCAATAAGCCATCACAAGAAATATTTAGACCCTTACCTGCCTAAGAATGGAATCATATGGAATACATATAGAATGAAAAGCAAGAATCATGCTAAAGGAAGAAAGGTTTGCCTTACATACCTTGTCGCTTACGTGATTAGCTTAAATTATGCTTCCCAAACACCGGCCAATATACAATCAAGGTAAAGGAAACCGTAGACAACTTGGAAAAGGTTCATATACTTCTCTAAGCTCGTAATTAACTTCCGTAAATTGGCAACATTTTCCCCCAAATCTTCGTTTCCCTCAATTCCAATTCAATTTAACAATGCAATCAGCAACCAAAAACAACAACCATCTCATATAAGCCTCTTTAAACTCAAAGCATCAACGACCAAAGATATACACCAAAACAGCCTGATAATACGCTTTGTATACAATATCTTCGTACACTTTATTCCCCAAATTCAAGAACAACAACTTATCAACAACATCAACAGCAATATCAACAATCATTTTATATTAATATCCAACTAATTCTATCCATTTAATCATACCAAAACAGCCCCCAAGTCATTTGATATCCAAAAATTATAACCCAACTTTTAATGTCATTTTCTCTATTCTAACCCGTCAAATCTATCAATGATCATGGTAAGAACATCATTAAAATCTTAAACATACCTTATATGAGCAGCCACCACGAAAACAACATTCCCCAAGTTCAATTTTTAGCTTAAAACGACGGCAACAACTTGTGCTACATTTTACTCTTCACGAGCTCTCGGATCTGGCCCTTCGAACTTGATCGATTCTCCACTTTCTTTCTTAACTCTCCTCTCTCCCTCTCTGAAAGTTTTGGAACTTTGGATGAAAATGAGGCAGATAAGGCTGAAAATTTCCTTAAATAGCAAGGAAAGGGCCCGACCCGACTTGGAATCGGCCGGGCCGAGCCCCGCCGCTAGCTTGACCTTTCGCCTTAAAATGTCCATAACTTTTTATCCCTATGTCATACGCAGGCCCACGACTTATGGTTGGAAAGGTATTTCCATTATCTACAACTTTCGCTTTGGAGCTTTCCCAAATTCCCAAATAATGATGGGGTTATGGCCTCCCGAATTCGCATTACCCAAAAACGTAACTTAAAAACATCTTTTCGAGGGCTTCCACTGGATTTGGCTCAAGGATCCTTTCGAGTCGTGTTTAACTTAACATATGTTATCCATATAACTTGTCATATGTCCTTTATAAAATTCGACATGTGACCCCACACCCGCCTTACGATTACGAGGATATATATCTTTAAGGTATCATTCCAATCATACTATACGAATTCCAAACGTCATACTCATTCTATCCTCATGCTAATATAGTAGAATTTCATTCTTTATACTTTCTGTAATATTTCCGCTCCTCCTGCTAAGCTCACACTAAGCCGTCTCACAATTTTTAGTAACGCGAAATTTTGGGGTGTAACATCCTTCCTCTCTAGAAACATTCGTCCTCTAATGTTAAATGAAGACTAATACTCGTATCCAATCTTATGCTTATTAATATCACCCAACCCTTCACAATTCCTAAATTCCTTTTCAATACTTATCTTTCCTCTATAAGCTTCAACTTCCTTAATCTCATTGATGCTTTCAAGCAATATTGATTTCTATAAGTGGGACACATTACTTCCTTCTCAAATACATTTAATCATGTTTCTTTCTCTTCCTTGTTTCATCTTTTACTCGTTTAAGCTTACTTTTTTATACTAACTCACCTCTCGAATGACTCCTTGCTTATCATTGGCTTCCTCTTAAGTCTTTTCTCATAATCTCATCACATTATTCGAATCACATTAATCTTAGTTCATCAACCTTACTTCTAATCCCCGAGAGAATTTAACTTTAACCTCGACTCACTTCTATATCCACGAGTAATTTCAACCTAACTCTCAAACTCATTCTCGTAACTCCATCTCATAACTCTTTCTACGATTTACAACTATTATTAACCTTTCATTCTTCAGCTTTACACTTGTGTACATAGCACACATATATACCGATCACAATCAATTTTTAACTAAATTTTAAGTGTAATCTCCCTCCGTAATTTGTACTACCTAATTGCATTAATGTGTAACAACAAGCCTCAAAGGGCAACAATCAAATATATCAACTTGCCTCACAGGGCCACAATCATATTACAACACCCTATACATACCTGTACAAATGCTCTTCACAATGGCATTCTCAATTCGATAAGAAGCATACCTTTCTTACTGCAATCCTTAACCTGCAGCACTTACCTCACATAGCAATCATTAATCATCGTAGAACTTACCTTTCTTACGAACAATTCCAATTTCGCAATCATAGCCGCACTTTACAATCACTTAATCAAAATTCAAATCTTAAAGTTACAAGGATTAAAGGCCTATAACACAGCTCTATAGCACAATCTATGATCTGAATGAAGGACAAAGCATCCTAGATACCCTTGTAGCCCCTTGTTCATAAGTGTGGTCGACAACACACCCATGAACAAGACTCTACTCCGAAAACGACTTTGCGTACAACCCTCGTAACGAATCGCCTGATACCACTTTGTCACACCCTAACAATGGTAGGGCATGACGGCACCCGAATCTCATCGTAGCCGAGCTAACCGTTATACTCCGCATTTTGGTACGTCGGAATATTTCAAGTGGTTGCGACGCCGAGTTAAGAACAAGGCGACTTTTTTCCGACTTTGTGTTAAGGCAGGGTCACTTATGATTTTCGTTGTATGAAGTGTTAGTAAAAATTTGGAGTTAAGAGTGGAATTATGGAATTAATATCTCATGAAATATGGGACCAAGAATGAATTATGGAAGGTTGAACACTTCATGAAAGCTTGGGGCCAAAAGTGAAGATTTGGAGACTTAAAAATTCAAAAAAAAAAAAAAAAAAAGAGAATTTGCGGAGGTGGCCGGCCACATGGTGACGTGGGCCATGGCCATATGTTGTAAATATTTAAGAGGCTAAGATGATGATAAAAATCATCTTATCATTTGCCCCCCTAGAAACTTCAAGAAAGAGAAAGAGAGGAGAAAAAAGAAGGAGAGAAAAACCCCGGGGGGGCCGAACCCCCATGGTTTTGACTGGAAAAAAAAAATTTTTCTTTAGCTTTCATATCAATTAAAAGGTTCTCAAAATGGAGTAATTGTTGGGACATGCAAACCATTCTTTCTTGCAAAGTGTGTGCCGAGTGAAGGGGTTTTGGGGGAAGAAGGTATGCTTTAATCTTCTCTTTATTATGTTATGCATGGTTATGTATTTGTTGAGTATGGAAATGAATGAAAATTATAAATATGGATGTTAAAGTTGAGCCATGAAAGTAAGGTTTGGCGGTTTGTTGTTGGGTGGAGGGGTAAAATTTAATTTTGTTTACTGTCTTTGTGTTTTGTAACGTGAGAAAGGAACAAAATTCTTTAAGTTGGCATGAAGATAAGTTGGCGTATGTTGTTTTATGTGAGGAGAAGGACAAATTTTTTTTAATATATTTGATTGTTGTATTGTAAATTTTATGACGTAAAAGGGAAAGGTTTAACGATTCATGTTGAGATTTTTAAAAGGGTTTTGGGGGGCTTTTGGGAAAGGGTTTTTATGATTTTAATATAATTTTAAAAATTTTTGGGAAATAAGTTTTATATAGAATTTTTGATGAGTTGTGGGAAAATTTAAAGAAAGAATTAAGTTGTTATTGTTCTTGTGTATTTAAAAAGGGGTTGGATGAAGTAGTATGTTGATTGAATATAAATGAAATGTCATTAACTTATATGGCAAAGGGTTAATTTTTGGGAAAGCGCTTGATTGAATTGTTGATATTGTTGGCACAATTGAGGTATTTTGTTGGTTTGGGGGTTGATTTCGGGTTGTTGTTAATGGATGGCCTTGGGCCGGGTGTTTCCCGGGCCCATGGTATCGATTATGTTAGAGATTTTGGGAAGAGTCGTGTATATAAGACGCGGGGAGCGTATAAGGGGTCGTTTTTATACATGATATTCGTTTTTGTAGGGCCCAAGTTATGTTGATTTGGAAGGTATTGTATTTTGTTTTAAAAAAAAAAAAAAATTTCTTACGCATTTAGGGCCCTTGGGGCCATTGGGCTACGAGGCTAGACTCGGGGGTTCGCTCTCTAAATAAGGGGGGGGCCCACCCCCTATCGAAAAGGGGGTGTGACACAACCTAGACATTCGCTCTATCAAAACCTCATTTAAAACTTTTAAAACATGAAATATTTCTAAATAGAAATCTTATCTTTATAACGATTATGAAAACTTTAATCAAAAAATACTTTAAACCAAATTTAAATCATATAAAATAAAAATTTTTTTAAAATCCCAAATTAAACCGACATCATTTTGTGCATCTCGATAAATATCCCAGGGAACCTTCCCGGTTTTAAATCCCCATTATGGTGGGGAGGGCCCCGACGCCCCCAAATTAGCATATTATACGACTGGAGCCCTGGGTGGTTTCCAATCTCCAACGCCCAAGATTCTTAACCAACCCCCAAAACAACGGGCAAGGGGCAAAAACCCGTCGAAAAAGGGACGTCGTACGGACAATGTACTAAGTATGTAAGTTGGTAAAAAATTATAATCTAATTTGATTTGGGAGAAAAAGAAATCCAATCTAACTCAATACCGTGCCTTGGGAAAAAAAAAAAGGGCACACGAAGTCTCCGTTTAAAATAAAAACAACACAAATGCCACTTGAATTTTAAAGAATGGTCCCGGCAGCTTGGCGACACAATAGCCCCTTCAGGGCCCGTTGGATAATAAGAGGCCCCCGGGCCCCCCGGCTTTTCCCAATCATATCAACAAAATTCAATTCACAAATATCAATTTCAATTAATCATAAGTCACAATAAAGTCCCCCAAATCCTTATTAGTTAGTTTTTCATAAGAAGTTATCAAATTTGTATTCGCTGACGGGGGGGACATACTTGGGGTTTGGGGTGAATTGTTATAAATTTTACTACTTATTTTCCCACCAATTTCATCTTATTGCCCTCCCCCAAAGGAAAAAAATGATCATATCATACGATCTTGGAATGTAAAAATAAATCGAAAAGAAATGAAGTAGAAAAATCTCGCACCCCCCGGGAGGGGTTTTTTGAAAATCAAATTTATTTTTCCCTTTAGTATAAACCAAATTTTCCTAAAATCATTAGAAAAACCCGTATACAACTCAACTTGGCACCTTAGGGGTTTTCCCCTTTGGAAGGGAAAGGGTCAATATCAATAAGCCATCACGAAAATTTAGACCTTACCGCCCAAAAAATAATCATATGGAATACTATAAAGAATAGCAACAAAATCATGCTAAAGGAAGAAAGGTTTGCCTTAATCCTTGTCGCTTACGTGATTGCTTAAATTACTTCCAAAAACGGCCAAATACAATATGTAAAAAAACCGTGACAACTTGAAAAGGTTTTTAATATTTTCTAAGCTGAAATTTAAACCCCAAAATTTCAATTTTCCCAAATCTTTTTCCCTCTAATTCCAATTCAATTTAACAACGCAATCGCAACCAACAACAACAACAACCATCTCATATAAGCCTCTTTAAACTAAAAAGCATCAACCCCCAAAAGAAATACAAAAAAGCCCCGATACGCTTTGAAACGATATCTTCAACTTTATTTAAATTCAAGAACAACAACTTATCAACAAATAACAATCTTTTATATAATATCCAACTAATTCTTCCGTTTAATCAAAAAAAGCCCCCAAATCATTTGATATCCAAAAATTATAGAACTTTCAATTCATTTTTTTATTCTAACCCGTCAAATCTATCAAGATCATGGTAAGAACATATTGTCTTTTAAAAATACCTTATAAGCAGAACAGAAAAAACATTCCCCCAATTCAATTTTTAGCTTAAAACGACCAAACAACTTTTCTACATTTTACTCTTTACGAGTCGGGGTTGTCCCAACTTGATCGATTCTCCCTTTTTCCTAACTCTCCTTTCTCCCTCTCTAAAAATTTTGGGTCTATGGTTGAAAAAAGGGAAAAAGGCTGAAAAATTTCCCAAATCGGGAAATGGGCACCCGCTTAATCGGGGGGGGCCCGGGAGCCCCTTTCACCTTTTCGCCTTTAAAAGTCCATAACCTTTTTTCCCTATGTCACAGCAAAAAAGACCTATGGTTGGAAAGGGATTTCAATTATCTACAACTTTTATTTTTGAGTTTTTTCCCAAAAGCCAAATAAGAGGGGTTACCCCAAAATCGGTCCCGAAAAAGTAACTTAAAAAAATCTTTTTGGGGGGCTTCCCCTTGGTTTGGGCCAAGGATCCTTCTTAGTTGTGTTTAACTTAAATATATTATCCTATAACTTGTCATATGTCCTTTATAAAATCTCAAAGTGGACCCCCCCCCACGATTACGAGGGCTTTTATCTTTTAACGTATCATTCCCAAAACTGCATAAAATTCCCAAAAACTACCCTTTCCTCTGCTAATACGGGAGAATTTCTCCTTTATACCCCTTTAAAATTTTCTCCGCCCCTAAGCCGGCCGACCTTAGTAACGGAAAACCGGGTGTAAAAGTCAAACCCTCTATTATGAGCCCCTATTGTTAAGCCATAATTCACTTTTTCCGAGCAACCCATGTTTAAAATAGAGACCCGAACCCCCTTAACTATGTTGCCATTTCTCCCAAAAAACCCAAATAATAAGCAATCATGACCCTCCGAGCTAATCGTGACTCCCCATTCGAAACCCCGGGTAACTAGAGACTAAACGTCACCTTCCGAATCGGAATAACACTCTCGAACCCAGCCCCCCGTGTAGATCCCCATTCGCATAAAAATTTAAGAACATTCCCCCTCCCCGGGGGAAATTTAAAATAAGAAAATTTAGATCCCAAAGGGGAAAGTTTGATAATTTCGTAAGTTCACGACCCAACCCCAAGGGGCCAGCGGGCCCGGGGCTAATATACCCCAAACCTCAAACATACCTTTTTAAAAATTTTTGGGGGACCATAAAGATGCTTAATATCATAATCGAAGGTTCATACATCACAAAATAAGGCAACTCACATAAACGTCACAACTATCCCTTTGTCCAAGGCGACAAAGGGTACCATAATATTACAAACCCAAAATTTCACGATAAGGCTATGAAACGTCTAACTATACACGTTTAGGGCCTCTAGAATATAAGGGACCTAAGGGCTATACCATAAGGCTCCCGGGAAAGGAGCACCGGGTTTTTTATGGAGATCCTATGGGTCGGGCATTCACGCGGGAGAACCCTCCCAAAGGGTGCGGACGAACAAGCGGTATGTAAGGAGAATAGTAACATGATAAAAGCCAAAAAAATAACGTAAGAAAAGCCGTTTTTACCTCGGTACCTTTTAAAATTACCCTGCTTACTTAACCTTTTCTAGATGAAACATTTCATATATCCACTACTACCCTTCATATTGGTACCCGGCCTAGAACTCATATTCCCCCACTTTTTCGATCATTCTCCCTCCTTTTGGGGCTTAA